>NC_064614.1:1066562188-1066865218 GCF_023898315.1 Schistocerca nitens | reverse complement strand
CTGGTTCCTGAGTTTGGACATTTCCATTATGAGTGTGTAATGCTTAGTGCCGACTGCTCTCCTGTATTGTCCACTCTAATAGGACACCAGAACGCAAGGTATTTGAGACAGAAACATATTATTTGAAGTGGAATTATATATTGGGTTCCAATCTCCGTTGGGGTTGACAGGCTGACGTATACCAGCACGCTTTTCGTGGAGAGAAAGAGATAAGTCCTTACCGAAGCATTTACGCAATTTGTAGAGCACTGTCATAGTCGAATTATGTAATCGATGGAAACAAGGTTACGCACATGTAAGATACGGTACCGGACAGGAAAAGGGAGAGCAGTCCAATTTCTTATGCAAATTAATTGTAATTGTATGTAAATGAACGCCATAGCACGGAGAACGTAGCAGGTATAACACAGTCACAACACAGGGAGCAGTTACCGTACACGCCACTAAAGGGCTACGAAAAGCCTACCGAAGTCAGGTCATCAGCAGAGAACTATCTAGGTTAACCATCATCAGTAGCAATGAATGAGAACTTTCTTCTATTTGTCGATGTAGAAAACGATCAGGATTGTTTCAGACACTCAGACATACCGCTCTGCTACAACTTCGTTGCGCGACGTGTCTTGTTTGTAACGTTAATGTTTACTGTCACTTCTCGATTGTTAGAAAACGTAGATTGAAGTTGTATTGCATTTTTTTTTATAAAACTCAGTTATCAAACGAACGTGTTGAGACGTAGCACCAAGGAAAAGTAGAGAGACAGCAGCCACAATCTGTATACAGAAAAGCCTTCACGTCGTAAATCTCGTGGTGAAGACTGATATCTACGATTGACTGCGCCATTTACCGCACGATAGCACTGGGTGACGTCCACCGCAGCAGGTGAGTGGCGGACGTTGTACTGCAGAACCATCTGGGCTCACCCTGCACGTATTAGAGGAAGGTGTCTGACATGGATCATTGCTAGAAATGGCAAAGTTTTCTGAGTTATCTACATATCGTTTCGTCGATAATTCGCGAGGATTGTATCGATGCGAACGAGGTATTAGAGTTAAATACCTATATTTTCGATGTGCTGGATTTTCTGCACATCAGAAAGAGTGATTCTTATATGAAATCAATTATTTATTTCGTGACAGGCTTATGATTTAAATTCCTTGATTTGTGTACGTATTACTATAGTTTTATTTAACTTTTTTCTGTCCTTTGGCATTAAAGATAATCGCAATAGTGGATGTTGTGACTGACAATTCGCAATTTTTCACAAACACAACTTTTATTTATGTAAGTTTACAAGGTTAATGACTGAACAAAAAAAGAAATGTAACAATAACGATGACAGTAAAAGTCTCCTAATTGAGGCAAACAAAAGTTCAAGTCTAACTTTCCACAAAGATTCGTGGTAACAAACACACACACACACTAGTAAAAGTCCAATTCAGAGACGAAGACGTAATCTTCAGCGGTCGACGTCCACGAGGTCGGCATGCGGAGTGAACTGAACTTCAGGACTGGTTCTATCCCCTAAATAGCTGTCTCCAACCAATTAGGTTTTGGCGTAGTGATACTTCCTGCAGCCCGTGGCTCGAGCTCCCCGTGCACGAAGTAGTGCTCGAAATGTCTGTTTCCAATATCTTGTATGTAAATAGCCGGTGTGCTTTTGGTACACCTTGGACATAGACAACCCCACCCTCTGTGGTGTAATATTGGTTGCCGGCCCTCATGGGCTACCTTGGGTCCAGCATAAGAGTGGAAGCTCTGTTGCTTTCTACACTGAAGAGTCAGTTTAGAGTGATCACCTATCCAGAGCCTGAATAGCCACCTGAACGTGCAGTAAGAGAGTCGGTGAGGTTCTGGAAGGAGCCACGCCTACTGCAATGCCGTGGCCTGCTGCACAAGTTTTCTCCATTGAGAATGCACTGTGCTAACTATCCCATCGAGGTGGTCCAATAGATTCTCTATTGGGTTTAAATCCGGGGATTTTGGTGGTCGTGTGAGTACAGTAAACACGTACGGGTGCTCCTTGCACCGAACACGTACACTGTGCAATGTATGACGCGTTGCATTATCCCGCTGGTGGATGCCAGCGTGCTGAGAAAAAACAAATTGCAAGTAGTGGCGGACACGGTCCCAAAGGAACAGTGCGGTCTTGCGTGGACCCATTGTGCCTTCAAGAATAGCGAGATTACCTCACAAGAACATTCCCTACAACGCAAAGCTCCATCCTCCGGCCTAGACCCTTCCGACAATTCTTGGATAGTGTTTAGTTTCAGAAGTTCCACGCCGTACAGGACTGTGGCCATCTGTATAATGGAGCATGAAATGTTACTCTTCTGTAATGGCCACCGTCGCCACTCAGTGGACGTCCAGGCGTGCAAATTCAAGACTCTGTCGACCACGAACAGCGGTCAGTATGTGTGCATGAACTAGGAGCCTGCTATAGAACCCTATAGGCAACAACGTTCGCTGAACGGCTTTTGAAGAGACACTGCGGGTAGCCCCTTTTCTTGTTTCACCTGGGCGGTCAGTTGCTTAACATTTGCACGTCTGACCACCATTACACATTTCCGCTACTATCGTCCACAGCTGTTATCTATCGCACGTGGTGGACAAAACTTGCTTCGGCATCGGTTTTGATAACTCCATTCCCCAGAGCACGGTATATTTTAACCACAGTGGCATGCGAACAGTTAAAAAATTTAGCCGTTACGGAAATGTTCCCACCCTTGGCCTGAGAGCCATTGATAATGCCATTCTGGACATCACATAAATCACTGCACTTCCGCACTGCTACAGCGACTGCTTTATATACCTTCCATTGCAAATGCTACCACCTGCCGTCTGAGACTTGACGTCTAATATAGGAGTTGCTCATCTACATGTGACTGGGCCGCATGTATACGTTCTGTAAAGACCGTTGTGTAGTTACACAGTTATTAACGCGATCTTAAAATATTTTTATGCGCTTGAAATATTAATTTCACTGACGAGTTTATATTGTAATATTCATTGCAATATTTTGTGAGAGAGACGAGCTATGAAACAAGTCGATACATGCAACGATAACAAAGGAGTCTGTAGAAAGGAACAGAGATCGATTATTGTTGTGCGTGAGTGACGGAATGGCGTGTTTCTAGTAGCAGCTTTATTGTTTCCGGTGTGCAACGCGGACTGTTTTCGATGCATAAAGTGGACTGAGAAGTTAAAATATAAATTCATTGAAGTGCTTTCTGTCGTGGATTATCATCTCATAAACTAAACTAGAAAATTCCGAAGTGTGGACAGTGAAGTGAGGTGTTTGCTTAGTCGTTTATTTTTCGCGTTCAGCTAGGATTCTAAACATAAGGGACGTATAGGTCAACGAGATTCTTATTGTAAACTATTGTATCAATAAAGCTGCACTATCGGGATAATAAAGAGACAGATTTACCAAGTGGACTGTCTCTGATGCACAGTGTGGACTGTGAAGTTGCAGTAGAAATAAGATTATTGTTATCCATACTAATAACGAGCAGACCACTGAAACTATTTTAATGGAATAAGGTAAGGCGATACTTCAATCCGCCAGGTTAGCCGAGAGCGCTAATGCGCTGATACCTGGACTTGCGTAGGCGCACAGGTCCCGGATCCAATCCGGGTCGATTAACGACGTGGGCTGGTGTGCCGGCAAGCCTCTATGTGGTTTTTAGGCGATTTTCCGCATCCCACAACGTGAATACTGATCTGTTCCCGACGTCCCACCTCAGTTATACGACTCGCAGACATTTGAAAATGTTCGCAATATTTCATGGCTTACATCAGACGCAGACAGCTGGGGTACACTAATTCCTTCCCGAGAGGTGTAGGGTGGCGACAGGAAAGGCATCCAGTCACCCCTTGTCACTAACGTCACCAAACCCATAATAAGAAGGGCGACCCCGCGCTGAAGCGGGCCAAAGGCCTTAAGAAAATTGACGAGGTAAGGCGATAGTTTCAACAGTGAGGAGAAACAAGGACTACTTTAGATTGTGTACGTCACAAGATATTTATGGATGTGAAATGTATAAAGCGAGTTACGGAAATGTATTTACCCTTTGTTAAAAAAAATGGTTCAAATGGCTCTGAGCACTATGAGACTTAACATTTCAAATCATCATTTCTCTAGAAC
This sequence comes from Schistocerca nitens, assembly GCF_023898315.1. Taxonomy (NCBI): domain Eukaryota; kingdom Metazoa; phylum Arthropoda; class Insecta; order Orthoptera; family Acrididae; genus Schistocerca; species Schistocerca nitens. The sequence goes on along the minus strand of NC_064614.1, from coordinate 1,066,861,074 downwards.
TTAGAACTACTTAAACCTAACTAACCTAAGGACATAATACACATCTAGACTGAAGCGCCTAGAACCGCTCGGCCACACCGGCCGGCTTACTCTTTGTAAAAGCTAAATTCTTTGACTTTATCGTTTTGTGAAATGCGTTTGTTGGTTGATATGTTCTACATAGTACCATTGAACGTAACAGATACAATGTTTATACAACCGTAATCGTGTTTAACCCATACTTCCATATTAATTCTATGGCAGTATGGGGAAAGCGTGAAACCTAATGGAGGACATAGGCAATTAAAAAAAAAGAAAAAGACCCCTAAGAGGGCGAAGTAAAGAGTGGAACACCTTTGTTTGCATCAGTGGGCGTAAACCATGTTAAAAGGTATTACATTTGTTGCACAGTGTATATCTACTTCAAAAGCACGACGCATCCGCCCATGCATCCTCCACATGCACCATTTGGCAGCAATGCTGCATCTGTCTCTGCGTCATACATTTGAGTAGTTGGGGTCTGGAAGGGGAAAGTGGGAGGATGCAATCCATGAGCTGTGCTTACCCGAATAAGCTGACATGGGAGGGCAGCTCACGTTATCGCACATGCAGCAACTTACTTACTATCACTCAACACAACAAAAGTACTGATCTGCAAACTCAGCCACGGGCAACAGCAAGTGGACTAATATGAAAGCCGCGATGTTTGGACAGTGGAGTAATACGGTTACTATGCACTGTCGATGCTCTGTGCACACTGAAGTGTTTCTAACCAGAAACCAATATCCAAAAAAGGAAATACAAAAACTGCAGCCTTCGAACAATATTGACAATTGTCTAATAGGTGCAGTGACGGCACTAAACTTCACTTCTTTCTGGGTCTACATTGCCAACTACAGATAATTTAATTAATTAAGGTATCCTAGGTGATGTACAGGGTGACTCATCTTTATGAAATTGACCATTTTCAAGAGGACAATTATGGTGGCATTCTTCAATAGGGTACAATGATACAATTTGTTGTTGTTGTCTTCAGTCCTGAGACTGGTTTGATGCAGCTCTCCGTGCTACTCTATCCTGTGCAAGCTTCTTCATCTCCCAGTACTTACGGCAACCTACATCCTTCTGAATCTGCTTAGTGTATTCATCTATTGGTCTCCCTCTACGATTTTTACCCTCCACGCTCCCCTCCAATACTACATTGGTGATCCCTTGATGCCTCAGAACATGTCCTACCAACAGGTCCCTTCTTCTTGTCAAGTTGTACCACAAACTCCTCTTCTACCCGATTCTACTCAATACCTCCTCATTAGTTATGTGATCTACCATCTAATCTTCAGCATTCTTCTGTAGCACCACATTTCGAAAGCTTCTATTCTCTTCTTGCCTAAACTATTTATCGTCCATGTTCCACTTCCATACATGGCTACACTCCATACAAATACTTTCAGAAACGACTTCCTGACACTTAAATCTATACTCGATGTTAACAATTTTCTCTTCTTCAGAACGCTTTCCTTGCCATTGCCAGTCTACATTTGATATCCTCTCTACTTCGACCATCATCAGTTACTTTGCTCCCCAAATAGCAAAACTCCTTTACTACTTTAAGTGTCTCTTTTCCTAATCTAATTCCCTCAGCATCACCTGACTTAATTCGACTACATTCCATTATCTTCGTTTTGCTTTTGTTGATGTTCATCTTATATCCTCCTTTCAAGACGCTGTCCATTCCGTTCATCAGCTCTTCCAAGTCCTTTGCTGTCTCTGACAGAATTACAATGTCATCGGCGAACCTCAACGTTTTTATTTCTTCTCCATGGACTTTAATACCTACTCCGAGTTTTTCTTTTGTTTCCTTTACTTCTTGCTAAATATACAGATTGAATAACATCGGGGACAGGCTGAAACCGTGTCTCACTCCCTTCCAAACCGCTGCTTCCCTTTCATGCCCCTCGACTCTTATAACTGCCACCTGGTTTCTGTACAAATTGTAAATAGCCTTTCGTTCCCTGTATTTTACCCCTGCCACCTTTAGAATTTGAAACAGAGTATTCCAGTCAACATTGTCAAAAGCTTTCTCTATGTCTAGAAATGCTAGAAATGTAGGTTTGCCTTTCCTTCAAATGGTTCAAATGGCTCTGAGCACTATGGGACTCAACATCTTAGGTCATAAGTCCCCTAGAACTTAGAACTACTTAAACCTAACTAACCTAAGGACATCACACACACCCACGCCCGAGGCAGGATTCGAACCTGCGACCGTAGCAGTCCCGCGGTTCCGGACTGCAGTGCCAGAACCGCTAGACCACCGCGGCCGGCTTTGCCTTTCCTCAATCTATTTTCTAAGATAAGTCGTAGGGTCAGTATTGCCTCACGTGTTCCAACATTTCTGCGGAATCCAAACTGATCTTCGCCGAGGTCGGCTTCTACCAGTTTTTCCATTCGTCTGTAAATAATTCGCCATCTACATCCTCTTCCATTTCTATAATATTGTCCTCAAGTACATCGCCCTTGTATAGACCCTCTATATACTCCTTCCACCTTTCTGCTTTCCCTTCTTTGCTTGAAACTGGGTTTCCATCTGAGTTCTTGATATTCATGCAAGTGGTTCTCTTTTCTCCAAAGGTCTTTTTAATTTTCCTGTGAGATAGTGAGATAAGCCTCTACATCTTTACATTTGTCCTCTAGCCATCCCTGCTTAGCCATTTTGCACTTCCTGTCGATCTCATTTTTGAGACGTTTGTATTCCTTTTTGCCTGCTTAATTTACTGCGTTTTTATATTTTCTCCTTTCATCAATTAAATTCAATATTTCTTCTCTTACCCAAGGATTTCTACTAGCCCTCGTCTTTTTACCTACTTGATCTTCTGCTGCCTTCACTACGTCATCCCTCAGAGCTACCCATTCTTCTTCTACTGTATTTCTTTCCCCCATTCCTGTCAATTGTTCCCTTATGCTCTCCCTGAAACTCTGTACAACCTCTGGTTCTTTCAGTTTATGTCAGTAATTCATGGGCCGCCATATTGTGTGACGGTAAGTCATTTCCCACAGTTATTTCTTCATCAGATATTATAGCTGTTAGAAAGCTGATCTCTCACAAATTTATGTCACAAGGACTTAGTAACAAACATATAAGTTTTAATGCTGAAGTTAACATTTACGACTTCTCACTCTTGCTATCCATCTCATGTAATTTACATCCCTGGCGCTTTAAATCTTATTTTAAGTAATTTAAAAAGTTAAACTGACATTAATTTCCTCTATTAAATGTTTTTGTAGCAAAAATTGTGTGTTTGAGAATACTTTCTCTTTTGGCATTTCTTTTGTCCTTGCAGGATTTACCTGTATTATACATTAATCTGCAATAAAACAAATTTTTTATTTTACTTTTCTCTCAGTGCTTAAATCTTATTTTAAGTAATTTAAAAAGTTAAATTAAAATTAATTTCCTTTATTAAATGATTTTTTAGCAAAAATTGTATGTTTGAGAATACTTTTTTTTCTTGACATTCTTTTGTCCTTGCAGGATTTACCTGTATTAAACATTAATCTGCAATAAAACAAACTTTTTATTTTACTTTTCTACCAGTGTTTCACTACATACAAATGTGTATTTCGAGTGTTTGTTAGGGATACTTTCATCTGAAAGTACGTGTTGCTTAATGCAATATGCTATAAGCTACGTGTGTTCTATGGTGCCCTCAATCAACCTACAGGTCTACAACCACTGAGAAAAGAGTAGGTGTGTTTTCATTAAATGAAGCATTTAGAATGCATGGAAACTTTTGGTACAGTCTGCTTCAGTTAGAACATCAGTTATTTTTATTCATAAATATTTGTTTGAAGATTGTCATGTCTGATAGAAGAAATATTGGAGAGGTCCCTCTTTCGTTAGGCATTACAGCTGAGTGATTGTCAATTTACATAATATAAGCTAAGGCCACTTCTGCCTCCAGTCGTGCATGTGTGACTGGTTCTCGAGTACCGCAGCGGACGAGGATTTCTTACATTCCCTCAGGCCAGGTATGATGTCAGAGGAGGCAGGATTCGGTCAAGAGTTTGGCCTTGGAAACGGCACAGTATGTCATTGTCGCTTCCACTATCACTGGCAATACAGTGAGACACTGAAGACAGAATGCCACGTTGATAGTTTTGTATTGGCCTGATGGTAGCGTGTGCCAGCTTTACCTGTGTTACAGCGTCCAGCTGCAGAATTGCGGCTTTGTATTATCTGTATAATTTTTGGCTGGTTGCGAAGGCCTGCTTACAGCTTTGAGCAGTTTCTCATACCTGTATTTATACATATTTGTATAGTGTAATCATTAGATGTTTTAAACCTCACCATGTAGGTAGTATATTAGTTTAGTGTTTGCGAACAGTGCTATTATTTAAAATACTATGGAATTATCAACAACTAAAGAATATAGCCACTCTTACAAAATTAACACTCGCAACACTAAGGGGGTTTGGGGGGGGGGGCGATACGTTGTGCCCATTTTTCAAAAATATTGAAAGCTAATCAGTTTTATAATGTTTTAAAATTTTGAAAAAAAAATGTTTATTTTTTAATGAATTCTTCTACCAGATACGATAAATTTAAAAAAATTTTCAGTTTAACGTAACCCAAAAATTTTAGTCTTAGTAGCAGATGTAACTTTCCCCAATACGTTCATATTCAATATTTTCAGGTTCAGTTACACAGCACTATCGCTTCAAAAAGTATGTTGTCGGTAAAAAGTAGCAACTTGGCAAGAGTTTTGCATTTTTAAAATTTTTTTTGCCTTCGGCATAAAGTACTCCGTCGCTTCTACAAGTTTCCGAAAGTACGTTTCTATTGCTAAGAGCGTTCTAAAAGATACTTTAATGATCCGCACTCTGCTTACACATATCTCTTTAAAAAGTATGATTCTGATACGTCAACAACAATTAACGACTTTAATTTTTTCCATTTCTTTATCTGATGGGCAAAATCTACGCGACACCTACGGTAATTCCCATTATGGAAAACGCGCTGATACTGTTAGCGTTAAAGACATATGAGACATCATGCAAGTTCCATTTTTAAAACGTAGAAAAAGCCTTTTCTTTTTAGGCAGACAGCCTGCATTTTCCTGCAGTAATTTGAGTATATATCGTTTTTGCACTTAAAAGTAAAATATGCGTACTCCCAAAAGAGAAAGTCTACTCTAAATTAGGAATTTACGACACAGTCTATGTACACTGAAGCGCCAAAGAAACTGTTATAGGCATCCGTATACAAATACAGAGATATGTTATCAAGTAGAATAAGACGCAGCTGTCGGCAACAACCATATAAGACACAAGTGTCTGGTGCAGTTGTTAGATCGGTTACTGCTGCTACAGTGGCAGGTTATCAAGATTTAAGTGAGTTTGAACGTTGTGTTATAGTCGCTGCGTGAGCGATGGATGGGACACAGCTTCACCGAGGTTGCGATGAAGTGGGGTTTCTCTGTACGATCATATCACGAGTGTACCGTGAATATCAAGTACCGGCTAAAACATACAATCGGTATCGCTGCTGCCGGAAAAAGATCCTTCAAGAACCGGACCAACGACGAATGAAGAGAATTGTTCAACGTGACAGAAGTGCAACCCTTCCGCAAATTGCTGCAGATTTCAATGCTGGGCCATTAACAAGTGCGAACCGTTCAACGAAACACCAACGATATGAGGTTTCGGATCCGAAGGTCCACTCGTGCACCCTTGGTGACTGCACGATACAGACCTTTACGCCTGGGCCCATCAACACCGACAGTCGACTGTTGATAACTGGAAACATGTTGCCTGATCGGACGAGTCTTGTTTAAAATTGCATCGAACCGATCGACGTGTACGGCTAATGAGAAAACCTAATGAATACATGGACCCTGCATATCAGCAGGGGACTGTTCAAGCTGGTCGAGGCTCTGTAATGGCGTGGGGCGTCTGCAGTTGGAGTGATATGTGACCCCTGATACGTCTAGGTACGACTCTGACAGGTGACACGTATGTAAGCATCGTGTCTGACCAACTGCATCCATTCATGCCCATTGTGCATTCCTACGGACTTGGGCTATTCCAGCAGGACAATGCGACAACTGACACATCCAAAATTGCTACAGACTGGCTCCAACAACACTCTTCCGAGATTAAAAACTTCGCTGGCCATCAAACTCCCCAGACATGAACATTATTGAGCAAATCTGGGATGCCTTGCAACGTGCTGTATAGAAGAGATTTCCACCCCATTATACTCTTACGGATTTATGGATAATCCTGCAGATTCATGGTGTGAGTTCCGTGCAGTACTACTTCAGACATTAGTCGATTCCATGGTACGTCGTGCTGCGGCACTTCTGTGTCCTCGCGGGGGCCCTACACGATATTAGGCAGGTGTACCAGTTTCTTTGGCTCTCCAGAGTAATATCCTGTACTTCATTTCCATTTTTCGAAATTTCTTCATCAGAAATTCTTCTAATTTCTGAACATGATTCCTACTGTTGGTGAACATTTTATGCATTTAACCGTGTCTGTAGTCTCCTTTTTGTGAATAATGGTTGGTTAAAATGGCTCTAAGGGCTATGGGACTTAACATCTGAGGTCATCAGTCCCATAGACGTAAAACTACTTATACCTAAGGACATCACACACATCCATGCCCGAAGCAGGATTCGAACCTGCGACCGTAGCAGCAGAGTGGTTCCGGACTGAAGCGCCTAGAACCGCTCGGCCACAGCGGCCCTCTTGTGAATAATATACGAGGATGATATGGTCCCAGAGACTAGTTTGGTACTGTTTTTTATCACACTGATTGATAAACGTCTGTTTTTCTGAATTGCAACAGTTAGTAGAAAACAGAATAATCATATATATGATACCCTTATTTTTCTACTGAAATAGTAACATTACCCGCATATTCATGCATTGCAGTTATCTCTAATCCCTATTGTACGTAAAGCACATGAAAAATGAGCACCTTGATTACCTTTTCATTCTTGCCATTGGACTTTCTTGGATATGAAGATTGCTTAGTCATGTTTCTCAGTGCGCTGCAATTGTAGAACAGACATCAACTGTAAGTCACAAAACGTAAGAACATTAAGGACATCTGAAACGTACATTTCTCTCAACCCCATGATTATGGCGTCCGCCCTATTTCGTGCTCTGATAGTACTTTGCGGAGGAGAAAGAAATGCAACCAAGACAGTAGTGTTCATTAGGACAGAGCTTAGTTCTAAACAGAGTGTTCTTGTTTTCTGTAGAATGAATGCTCTACTCTCCAACCGGTCGTCCTGATTTGGGTTTTCGATGGTTTTCCTAAATTGCGGCGACTACTTGTCCCATCTCTGTCAACGGTAAGTACGTAAATGAATATTACTGTGCAAGTAGTCAACGGATGAATAGAACTATAACCACTGCTATTACTAATACTACTAGGCCTAATGCACTTACACAATGGAAGGGTCCTAAACCTTCGCTGCGTCTGCACCTGTCTGAAGGCAGTGTTACGGCGCTGAAGAGAGGAACGCATGCACAGTGCCGAAAGGTAAATAGGAAAGAAAAGTATCTGGACAGCGGCACATGTCAGCAACCCACGAGCTCCGTATTATCAACATAGCTCCTCCTGCTTGTTTAGGTTTATTCACCGTCGTAAGGTGTGTTCTTTCATGTTATCCTATCAGACATTTGCAGCGTTCCATATAAACTGCAGCGTGTGTCCACTTCGTGCTATTTCACTGCTGTGTGTCGACAGCAAGATTTTTCATTCTGTTTGCAGTTGATAGCTACGTACATTCATTACGTTCAGTCCCGCGGGAGTGAGAGAGAGACTGTATAGTCTGAATCAATATATGCACTTAGGAAACATCACTGTATTGCAAATATTCGTTTATACCTTGAATATTGAAAACAGCGCCTCAGGAGAGGAGCATCTAATCGAAACGAAATTTATTAGATACAGATGGGAGATCCACTTGCTCACAAAATCCAGCCGGCCGGAGTGGCCGTCGGTTCTAGGCGCTACAGTCTGGAACCGCGCGACCGATACGGTCGAAGATTCGAATCCTGCCTCGTTTATGTATGTGTGTGATGTCCTTAGGTTAGTTAGGTTTAAGTAGTTCTAAGTTCTAGGGCACTGATGACCTCAGAAGTTAAGTTCCATAGTGCTCAGAGCCATTTAAACCATTTGAACCAAAATCCAGACATGTAAGGAAACGTATACAAACACAGAGCACGTCAATAACGCGTTGGGCCACCTTTTCCTGCAATGCATGCAGCAACACGGTCTAGCATCGAATAGATTAGGCGCCTGATGTTGTCCTGAGGCAGCCTCCTCCAAATCATGTACAGAATGACACGGCCTCATTTGGCGTTTCAGCTTCTCCGGGGAGCAGGCCGGCCATGCAGGAAAGGTCGAACATGGCGTCGAAGAATGTCATCAACATAACGCAGGCCTATTAGGTTACACGTAGCGTAATTAGAGGGGACAGGCTATCATAGTTTACGGCACCCAGGCCGCTGTGCAGGCGGTGTGGCGCGTGACAGCGTGGCTGGAACTATGGAGTTCACCTGTATATGGTTATAACCTGTCATCAAAACAAATCGCGCTTCATTACTAAACAGCATGCTTTGCCGATCCGTGGCAGTCTCCATCGTTCTGGCTTGGTAGCATTGTACATGGAGTCGTCTATGTCGCGGTGTTAACAGCAGTACATGACAAGGGCGCCAGGACTGAAAATTCGTCTCCACAGGACGACTGGAAGCAACTGGCAACCATACATCGGCTTGCATCGTGGAACGAATCACTGTAGGATCCCTGATAGCTTGCCACGTAGTCTTTCGATCCTCTGGCCTTGTCGCCTTCCTGATTGCTCTACACCCGATATACTGCACATGAGTGCCGTTTCGTGTCCACTGCTCCCAATATAGTCTCACAGAACACTCCCATCGACCTGACGAGTGACACGGCATATCGACCAGCCTGCGGTTTCCATGCCGTTTATTAGGCCCCTCTCAAACTGGTTTGGGGGAACTGTACACTACTGACCATTAAAATTGCTACATCACGTAGATGACGTGCTACAGACGCGAAATTTAACCGACAGGAAAAAGATGCTGTGATATCCAAATGATTAGCTTTTCAGAGCATTCACACAAGGTTGGCGCCGTTGGCGACACCTACAACCTGCTGACATGACGAAAGTTTCCAACCGATTTCTCATACACAAACAGCAGTTGACCGGCGTTGCTTGGTGAAACGTTGTTGTGGTGCCTCGTGTAAGGAGGAGAAATGCGTATCATCAAGTTTCCGAATTCGATAAAGGTCGGATTGTAGCCTATCGCAATTGCGGTTTATCGTATTGCGACATTGCTACTCGCGTTGGTCGAGATCCAATGACTGTTAGCAGAATATGGAATTGGTGGGTTCAGGAGGGTAATATGGAACGCCGTGGTGGATCCCAACTGCCTCGTATCACTATCAGTCGAGATGACAGGCATCTTATCCGCATGGCTGTAGCGGATTGTGCAGCCATGTCTCGATCCCTGAGTCAACAGATGGGGACGTTTGCAAGACAACAACCATCTGCGCGAACAGTTCGACGACGTTTGCAGCAGCATGGACTATCAGCTAGGAGACCATGGCTGCGGTTACCCTTGACGCTGAATCACAGACAGGAGCGCCTGCAATGGTGTACTCAACGACGAACCTGGGTGCACGAATGGCAAAACGTCATTTTTTCGGATGAATCCAGTTTCTGTTTACAGCAACATGATGGTCGCATCCGTGTTTGGCGACATCGCGGTGAACGCACGTTGGAGGAGTGTATTCGTCATCGGCATACTGGTGTATCATCCGGCTTGATGGTATGGAGTGCCATTGGTTACACGTCTGGGTCACCTCTTGTTCGCACTGACGGCACTTTGAACAGTGGACGTTACATTTCAGATGTGTTACGACTCGTGGCTCTACCCTTCATTCGATCCCTGCGAAACCCTACATTTCAGCAGGATAATGCACGACCGCATGTTACAGGTCCTGTAGGGGCCTTTCTGGATACAGAAAATGTTCGACTGCTGCCCTGGCCAGCACATTCTCCAGATCTCTCGCCAATTGAAAACGTCTGGTCAATGGTGGCTGAGCAACTGGCTCGTCACAATACGCCAGTCACTACTCTTGATGAACTGTGGTATCGTGCTGAAGCTGTATGCGCAGCTGTACCTGTACACACCATGCAAGCTCTGTTTGGCTCAATGCCCAGGCGTATCAAGGCCGTTATTACGGCCTGAGGTGGTTGTTCTGGGTACTAATTTCTCAGGATCTATGCACCCAAATTGCGTGAAAATGTAATCACATTTCAGTTCTATTATAATTTGTTCGTCCAATTTGTGTATCATTTGCATTTCTTCTTGATGTAGCAATTTTAATAGCCAGTAGTGTACGTTAAATTCTTTGAAATTTGACATTTTCTGTTTTCTACCCCATAATGTGCTTTGGACGTTCCTGAAGATTTTGGTAAATAATACGTTAAAATGAGACAATTATGAGACCTTCAAATAGTAATTTGAATGTTGACGTGTGACTGTCAAATTTCGCTGCTACGCATATACTGCCACATTTGAGCAGTCATATCTTGGGAACTACACAGTCGAGAAGGCTGTAAATTGCTTTCTTTTGTGCCTACTGCTACGTCTGAGAAGTTGGAATTACGAACAAATAAATTAGTCCTTTGTTTCTGATACTAGCTTTCGTTGAAAGTAATGTGATTATCGCCTATATTTGTAGTAAGCTAACTTCTATTGCTTTTTATACTTAAATAAAATGAGTAAGCGTAAAAGTAACTTCAAGAAACGCAAATTTGCGGGTAAGAGATGTGTGAGACCTGCATTTTCTTCTGAAGTACTTGAAAACAGGTGTACTAGTGGTGAAGGAAACCACGATAATGTTTCTAAAGTGACCATGCCCCCCTATTGCATCGAAAAGGAAAGTTACTTTGGAAAACGGTGACAGTGGTAAAAGTAATGATATTATGGAAAACGTCATTACTGATCTGCAAATCCTTGCACAAGTTCTTTCTGAAACTGTCTCTTGCTGTCTTTGTGGTGGTGAAGTTAAACTTTATGAGGACATTGGAGCTAGAATAGGTGTTGAATCTAAACTGATTATTAAATGTCAGAAGCGCAAAAACGAAAAAGCATTTCATACTTCATCAAAGTGTGCAGGTCATGAATTGTATGAAACTAATGTGACACTGTTCTAAGGCCTTAGATGCATTGGTAATGTTCTCTGCACTGTGTTGAATTTTCCAAAACCACCTTCTAGGTATACGAAATATGTAACGGCAATTGGGGACTTTGTAAATGCTGTGGCTGAAGATTCAATGCTTCCTGTTTCTTCAGAAAAAAATGGCTCTGAGCACTATGCGACTCAACTGCTGAGGTCATCAGTCGCCTAGAACTTCGAACTAATTAAACCTAACTAACCTAAGGACATCACACACATCCATGCCCGAGGCAGGATTCGAACCCGCGACCGTAGCTGTCGCTCGGCTCCAGACTGTAACGCCCAGAACCGCACGGCCACTCCGGCCGGCTTTCTTCAGAAGCTGTTGAAAAAAAAAAAAAAATGAGCCGGCCGAAGTGGCCGTGCGGTTAAAGGCGCTGCAGTCTGGAACCGCAAGACCGCTACGGTCGCAGGTTCGAATCCTGCCTCGGGCATGGTTGTTTGTGATGTCCTTAGGTTAGTTAGGTTTAACTAGTTCTAAGTTCTAGGGGACTAATGACCTCAGTAGTTGAGTCCCATAGTGCTCAGAGCCATTTGAACCATTTGAAAAAAATGAGGGTGACAGACATCAGCATTTCTGTGGATGGCTCCTGGAAAAAGCGTGGGTTTAGTTTTAAAAATGGTTTTACATCTGCAATAAGTATTGACGCTGGAAAAGTTTTGGATTTTGAAGTTCTCAGTAAGTACTGCCAAGGTTGTACAGTGAACCTGAAGAACAGATTACTTCATAAGCAGCAATGTATAAAAAATTATGATGGCACAAGAGGAGGAATGGAGGTAAAAGGAGCAGTTAACATTTTCCAGCATTCGCAGAAGCAGAGAGGTGTCAGGTATTTGAATTACTTAGATGATGGAGACAGCAAGGCTTTCATTGCAGTGCAAAACAGTAAGCCATATGATGTTCCTATACAAGAACTTCAGTTAGAATGGTTCAAATGGCTCTGAGCACTATGGGACTTAACATCTGTGGTCATCAGTCTCCTAGAACTTAGAACTACTTAAACCTAACTAACCTAAGGACATCACACACATCCATGCCCGAGGCAGGATTCGAACCTGCGACCGGAGCGAAGAACTTCAGTGTGTAGGACATGTCGATAAAAGGATGGTAACACGTCTGCATAACCTAAAAACAAGCTGGGTAACACAAAACTGTCTGATGGCAAGTCAATAAAGTGTGCTGGAAGAATGACGGACAAAGTATGTAATTCCAGGAAAATTATGGGAAGACCATTAGAGATAACTGTGACAATTTAGAAAAGATGAAAAGAGCTGTGTGGAGCACTTTCTTTCATCGAATATCAATCGATGAAAAGCCATGTCATGCTTAGTGTCCACCTCCACTGAACACTTGATATAAATATAGGCAAGCTGAAGTTTCTGGCACCGTGCATGAATTCACACAGAAACATTCTCTTCTCTTGGCAGTAATGAAGGCAATATTTGACAAATACTGAGCTACTAAAGAAGTGTTTACATGGGAAGACTCAGAATGTGAATGATTCCTTCAATAATGCTGTGTAGTGCCGTGTGCCTATAAATGTATTTATTGGCCTTATGACTCTAAAGTTAGCAGTGTCTGAAGCTCTAATAACTTTTAATGACGGGAGCTATGAAAGTCTTAGGGTTCTGGAGAAGTTAAGGATAAGATTTGGACAGAACACAGCTAAAAGACTGCGGAAACTGGATGAGCCTCGTGTAGGTGAAGCAGAGTTAACTGCTCAGCAAATGACAAAAGAAGCAAGAAAGAGAAGGAGGAGGCAAGCACTGGCCTGGTGTGTCACTGAAGAAGACACACACTATGGGCTGGGGCAATTCTAGTGCGTAAAAGACGCAGAAATGTAAGTCTGTTTAAGAATTTGTAATAAAAATGTTTGAAACATGAGTTTCTCTAAACTACATTTTTGCAATAAATGACCTGTTTCAAATAAAAGTATTGGTGGTAGAGAATGAAATTTTCACGGCATGCCAAGTGTGAGATACAACACTTATGGAACCAGAATAATTAAAATATTCTGAGTTGCTTTGTTTTTATGTTCATTTATTTATAAAATTCTGCCAAAAAATTGAGTGTTTGAAAAAAAAAGATAGCATGCCCCACAATACAATTATAGTAATAATTCTAGATCAGTGTATCTAGAAAGGTGCATTGATTAATTATGGAAAATTGTAAGTTGATGTCTTAAAATGTTTCCAAAATAATGGGTGACAAAATTCGATAATTTAACCTTCCCCCATGAACCATGGACCTTGCCGTTGGTGGGGAGGCTTGCGTGCTTCAGCGATACAGATGGCCGTACCGTAGGTGCAACCACAACGGAGGGGTATCTGTTGAGAGGCCAGACAAACATGTGGTTCCTGAAGAGGGGCAGCAGCCTTTTCAGTAGTTGCAGGGGCAACAGTCTGGATGATTCACTGATCTGGCCTTGTAACATTAACCAAAACGGCCTTGCTGTGCTGGTACTGCAAACGGCTGAAAGCAAGGGGAAACTACAGCCGTAATTTTTCCCGAGGACATGCAGCTTTACTGTATGATTAAATGATGATGGCGTCCTCTTGGGTAAAATATTCCGGAGGTAAAATAGTCCCCCATTCGGATCTCCGGGCGGGGACTACTCAAGAGGACGTAGTTATCAGGAGAAAGAAAACTGGCATACTACGGATCGGAGCGTGGAATGTCAGATCCCTTAATCGGGCAGGTAGGTTAGAAAATTTAAAAAGGGAAATGGATAGGTTAAAGTTAGATATAGTGGGAATTAGTGAATTTCGGTGGCAGGAGGAACAAGACTTTTGGTCAGGTGATTACAGGGTTATAAATACAAAATCAAATAGGGGTAATGCAGGAGTAGGTTTAATAATGAATAAAAAAATAGGAGTGCGGGTTAGCTACTACAAACAGCATAGTGAACGCATTATTGTGGCCAAGATAGACACAAAGCCCATGCCTACTACAGTAGTACAAGTTTATATGCCAACTAGTTCTGCAGATGATGAAGAAATTGATGAAATGTATGACGAGATAAAAGAAATTATTCAGGTAGTGAAGGGAGATGAAAATTTAATAGTCATGGGTGACTGGAATTCGTCAGTAGGAAAAGGGAGAGAAGGAAACATAGTAGGTGAATATGGATTGGGGGGAAGAAATGAAAGAGGAAGCCGCCTTGTAGAATTTTGCACAGAGCATAACTTAATCATAGCTAACACTTGGTTTAAGAATCATAAAAGAAGGTTGTATACCTGGAAGAATCCTGGAGATACTAAAAGATATCAGATAGATTATATAATGGTAAGACAGAGATTTAGGAACCAGGTTTTAAATTGTAAGACATTTCCAGGGGCAGATGTGGATTCTGACCACGATCTATTGGTTATGAACTGCAGATTGAAATTGAAGAAACTGCAAAAAGGTGGGAATTTAAGGAGATGGGACCTGGATAAACTGAAAGAACCAGAGGTTGTAGAGAGTTTCAGGGGGAGCATAAGGGAACAATTGACAGGAATGGGGGAAAGAAATAGAGTAGGAGAAGAATGGGTAGCTCTGAGGGATGAAGTAGTGAAGGCAGCAGAGGATCAAGTAGGTAAAAAGACGAGGGCTAGTAGAAATCCTTGGGTAACAGAAGAAATATTGAATTTAATTGATGAAAGGAGAAAATATAAAAATGCAGTAAATGAAGCAGGCAAAAGGGAATACAAACGTCTCAAAAATGAGATCGACAGAAAGTGCAAAATGGCTAAGCGGGGATGGCTAGAGGACAAATGTAAGGATGTAGAGGCTTGTCTCACTAGGGGTAAGATAGATACTGCCTACAGGAAAATTAAAGAGACCTTTGGAGAGAAGAGAACCACTTGTATGAACATCAAGAGCTCAGATGGCAACCCAGTTCTAAGCAAAGAAGGGAAGGCAGAAAGGTGGAAGGAGTATATAGAGGGTTTATACAAGGGCGATGTACTTGAGGACAATATTATGCAAATGGAAGAGGATGTGGATGAAGATGAAATGGGAGATAAGATACTGCGTGAAGAGGTTGACAGAGTACTGAAAGACCTGAGTCGAAACAAGGCGCCGGGAGTAGACAACATTCCATTAGAACTACTGATGGCCTTGGGAGAGCCAGTCATGACAAAACTCTACCATCTGGTGAGCAAGATGTATGTGACAGGCGAAATACCCACAGACTTCAAGAAGAATATAATAATTCCAATACCAAAGAAAGCAGGTGTTGACAGATGTGAAAATTACCGAACTATCAGTTTACTAAGTCACAGCTGCAAAATACTAACGCGAATTCTTTACAGACGAATGGAAAAACTGGTAGAAGCGGACCTCAGGGAAGATCAGTTTGGATTCCGTAGAAATGTTGGAACACGTGAGGCAATACTAACCTTACGACTTATCTTAGAAGAAAGATTAAGAAAAGGCAAACCTACGTTTCTAGCATTTGTAGACTTAGAGAAAGCTTTTGACAACGTTAACTGGAGTACTCTCTTTCAAATTCTGAAGGTGGCAAGGGTAAAATACAGGGAGCGAAAGGCTATTTACAATTTGTACAGAAACCAGATGGCAGTTATAAGAGTCGAGGGGCATGAAAGGGAAGCAGTGGTTGGGAAAGGAGTGAGACAGGGTTGTAGCCTCTCCCCGATGTTATTCAATCTGTATATTGAGCAAGCAGTAAAGGAAACAAAAGAAAAATTCGGAGTAGGTATTAAAATTCATGGAGAAGAAGTAAAAGCTTTGAGGTTCGCCGATGACATTGTAATTCTGTCAGAGACAGCAAAGGACTTGGAAGAGCAGTTGAACGGAATGGACAGTGTCTTGAAAGGAGGATATAAGATGAACATCAACAAAAGCAAAACGAGGATAATGGAATGTAGCCAAATTAAATCGGGTGATGCTGAGGGTATTAGATTAAAGTAGTAAAGGAGTTTTGCTATTTAGGGAGTAAAATAACTGATGATGGTCGAAGTAGAGAGGATATAAAATGTAGACTGGCAATGGCAAGGAAATCGTTTCTTAAGAAGAGAAATTTGTTAACATCAAGTATAGATTTAAGTGTCAGGAAGTCGTTTCTGAAAGTATTTGTATGGAGTGTAGCCATGTATGGAAGTGAAATATGGACGATAACCAGTTTGGACAAGAAGAGAATAGAAGCTTTCGAAATGTGGTGCTACAGAAGAATTCTGAAGATAAAGTGGGTAGATCACGTAACTAATGAGGTATTGAATAGGATTGGGGAGAAGAGAAGTTTGTGGCACAACTTGACTAGAAGAAGGGATCGGTTGGTAGGACATGTTTTAAGGCATCAAGGGATCACAAATTTAGCATTGGAGGGCAGCGTGGAGGGTAAAAATCGTAGAGGGAGACCAAGAGATCAATACACTAAGCAGATTCAGGAAGATGTAGGTTGCAGTATGTACTGGGAGATGAAGAAGCTTGCACAGGATAGAGTAGCATGGAGAGCAGCATCAAACCAGTCTCAGGACTGAAGACCACAACAACAACAACAACATTAACTGTGAGAAATACCGTCCGACATGTCTACCTGGCATTCTGCGCCTACTAACGTCCTACTCGAGTCGGGATGCGATCATCACTTGTATGACTCGTCCACTACGTGCCTTTCAAGTAAAGCCGCCCTCCCATTGCATCACCACTGCAGGATCTGACGCAAACTTGGATCATTTGCATGTCGGATCTCACTGTAATCCTTTGCAAAGATTCACATATGTCCGCTTCCTCCATTTGGGTGCGCATATATCAGGGTGATTAATTTATCAGGACAGTAAGGATATTATTACAGGCGCTTCTGTTCGTAAAACATACCGAGCGAGTTGGCGCAGTGGTTAGCACAGATATCCATCATCGGAAAAAATGCCTTGTATTAAAGGATAAATATGTGTAGGAGGACTAACAAAGCTATCAGTACTTAAAGTCGCAGTTTCTTCTTTCCGAGGTGATAATTCGAACATTATGACTACTCCTCGAATTTTTCGATTGAAAGCCACCGCACTATAGCGTGTGATCTCGTGCAGGAAAGCAGCGGACTGCGACAAAATTATTGGAGTTTCCTGCGATATCTGATGGGGATAAATCGCACGAAGTCTCTGCACATTCACCTGCACGAACAGAGTAATGATTTTAATCTCACGCAGAGTTTATTCTGTGACTCAATTTGCCACCAGACCACCGGAATTGCCTCTCATGTACGTATATTTGTGGGAGGGGTCGTAAACATGCTAGTGTACACAATTACGATAGGTTTCTCTCTATTGTTTCTAGATTTTGGTCTGATTCAGAGGAGTGGGTGCATGAAATATTCCTCGTGGGAAAAACTTCTTACTTGCCACATCAGTAAGAGAACTGAACGTATGAGTATCTGTCAATCAGCTGTGTGTGAATGCCTCGTCACTACGATTTCTTCTTCAGATGCACACGGGAACTATTTAGTATGAACGAGTATTACACTGTGCTTTACTTGAATTCCTACACTTTCCTGTCTGGTGGAATTAGCTAGGATCACCACCGATTACTGCAATTGCTCGTTTTTTAAAAAAAAATTATTGTCTTGAATTCTACGAAGTTGCGGTATTTACGGTGATCTTCAATCCGAAGAACGATATGACGTGGCTCTCCACGCCACTCTATCCTGTATAAGCCTCTTTATCTTCGAATAACTACTGATATCTGCATCATTCTGAATGTGCTTACTGTATTCATCTCTTGGTATCGTTTTATAACTTTTCCCCTTTACACTTCTCTCCAGTAGTAAATTGGTGATTCCTTGATGTCTGAAAACGTTTTCTATCAACCAGTCCTTTCTTCTAGTCAATTTTGCAACATATGTTTCCCTCATTTCTACTAAGTACTTCCTTATTAGTTACATCATCTACTCATCTAATCTCCGGCATCCTTCTGCAGCACAGCATTTCCTAAGCTTCTACTCTTTTCTTGTCTAATCTGTTTATCGTCCATGTTTCACTTCCACGCATGGCTACAGTCCATACCAACAGTTCCACAAAAGACTTGCTGACACGTGAATTTATATTCCACGTTAAAAAATTCCCCTTCTTCAGAAGCATTTTTCTTGTCACTGTCAATCTAGATTTTACATCCGCTCTACTTTGGTCATCATCAGTTACTTTGCTGACCAAGTAGCAAACCTCATCTACTAATTTAAGTGTCTCGTTTCCTGATTCCTGCAACATCAACTGATTTATTTCGACTACATTCCATTGTATTTGTTTTGCTTTCGTTGACATACATCTAATGCCCTCCCTTCAAGACACTGTTCATTCCGTTCAACTGCTATCCAAGTCCTTTATAGTCTCGACATAATTACAATATCGTCGGCAAACTTCAAAGTTTATTTATTTCTTCTCCAAATTTTTCTTTGGGTTCATTTACTGCTTGATCAATGTACAGATTAAATAACGTCGGGGATAGGCTACAACCCTGTTTCACTCCCTTCTCAACCACTGCTTCCATCTCATACGTCTCGACTCTTATAGCTGCTGTCTTCTACCTGTACGAGTTGTAAATATCCTTTCGCTCTCAGTGTTTTATCCCCACTACCTTCTGAATTTTAAAGAGAGTATTTTCATCAACATTGTCGAAAGCTTTCTCCAATTACCCGTATCAGTTATAAAACCGAAAAACGTTTTTGTCTTATTTCACCACCATGCCACTGCTTTTCTTCTAATTATTGTAGTAGCGTTTGGAAAACATTGGATAGGTATGGAAGGGAGCAGTTACCGAAACAGTGAACACACTGCAGGCTCACATAAATACGTGCATTTGTGGAAAATGTTGGTCCCCAATATGCTACTTGATACAGTTACTATATGTTTCTCTATATTTTATCTTAAAGAGTTGCTACGCCGAGCAGAAGCGTTGTCACGACAAGAAACCTCCCACCGAAATAGTGTACATCCCAGTGAACACCGACTATTGCGAAATACAGAACACTGAAGATTTGCTTCATAGTGGCCCCGCCGTGCGGTTTGAGGCGCCATGTCACGGATTGAACAGCCCTTGCTCTAGAGGTTCGAGCCCTCCGTCGGCGTGTGTGTGTGTGTTATTCTTAGAATAAGTTAGTTTAAGTAGTGTGTAAGTCTAGGCAGTTTGGTCCCTTAGGAATTAACACACATTTGAACATTTGTACATAATGGCCCCCCGCAATAACAGCCCCAATTGATGATTCGTGGATCGTAGGCAAGCTATCCTAAGTAGAATGTAACAGAAGTGCTTGCTGTCTTTGTTGATTCTAGATGGAGTGCTGTATCTACCTAGACAGTGTAAAACTACCTTCCCACCATAAGTTTGGTCTTAGGGTGATCATTACGAGCAGTAGGGCTCATGTACGACGTCAGGATTTCCGTTGTGGCGTAGCGCCTTCACATAGCGCCTATAGCAATCAATATAGGCGAGTAGCTTCCAGCAGAAATGAGTCACGGCTAGCTCGTAAAGGCCCGTATACACTAGACCAACAGCAGCCAACGAACGACAACCGCTTCTTTGACCGAAATTTGTGTAGTGTGTACAGGTGGCAAATCAAAATGTTTGCAGTGAGTTGGGACGGGAACCCACCTCCTAATGTGGACGCCGGGTCGTTTGGCCTGTCAACTATATATAGCGTGAGGCCTGTGGATGTACAGACAGAGTGAATCATACTCTCAAGGGAAATGTGTAAATTGCAACTAGCCGGTTTATGGAACTGGAAAACACTGAACATTTTACGATAATTCAGTTATATAAAGAAGTGGTTATTTTGATATTTGTGGAACTTCCAAATTTGTTCATTTAATAAACTGCTCACAGAAACTTCTAAGTTAAGACGATTGTTACAGACTATTGTGAGGTAGAATACTAATGTAGGATTGTTATGACGTTTGTCAGCCAATCAGAGAACAGAACGTTAGTGCGTATTTCGTGGGCTAAAGAATGGCTTTGTGAAGTCTAAGTACAGTTCGGAGCTCAAGCATCATCACGTACGGACGCTTATACAACGAGCTCTGAGTAGATGTTAATTTTGCTGAATTATGAATTAAACTTGGTGTGGAGTTCCACAGAGTGAACGCGAATGAATGAGAAAGACAAACAGGACAAATTCCGGTTATATAAATAAACCGTGGCTTTTGAATTAATGAAAACCGACGTGGCGTATTGTGCAAGTCGGGACTGAGAACTGAAAGTTCAAAGAGATCTATTTGGATAATATTAGACAGAGAATTCTGTCACAGACAGTCCATTTTGTAGTCCTTTTGGTAATTGTTTCGGTCAGGTACTATAAACTGGCTTTTATGAGCGACCGTCATAGCATGACGAAACTGGAAATTAGGATTGGCACAGGCCTGGTGATGGTTTTTTTTTTTTTTTAGGTAGAGAACCATTGTTTAGTTGTAACAGGCTATAGAACTCTTGGACGACTGGATAGGTGAGATAACGTTTCCGTAGGACGATTAATTAAACCGCGTCGTTGTACCGTGACACCTGATGCCGTCATGGAAGAGAATAAAAACCACCCAGGCAGCAGTGTCCGTCTCAGGCATGCATTTAAGGGGGGGGGGGGGGGAGGTTGGTGCAGCTTTTACTTGCTTGCGGTTAGAAGTTTCATTTCTGCTCAAACGGAATCTAAGCACACGAACAGCTTTTGTGAAGTCTCTCGTTCGACACACACAGGAAGAACAAAATTGGCGCACTCGGGCGCCACAGCGGGATTTCAAGAATACTAACAGTTCAGGTATACACTATGTAATAACACGTAAAGGGCTGAATATACTTTGTAAATTTGGGAACAGAACGCACGGAAATTTTCAAACACATTGATTTCCAAATATACGTCGGATGAAACTCCAAATGTCTTACTTTTAAATAATTACCACACCTTGCACGCTCTTTCGTATTCAGATTCAGTGACTGTTGTCTCACCAGGCAGAAAACTTTTGAACGGTTCACCTGGTGCCAACTGTTTATCCATTAAAACGTATTCATCAGTTACGTACCGGTGCTAATACTGAAGCTCTTAAGCCGGCCGAAGTGGCCGTGCGGTTAAAGGCGCTGCAGTCTGGAACCGCAAGACCGCTACGGTCGCAGGTTCGAATCCTGCCTCGGGCATGGATGTTTGTGATGTCCTTAGGTTAGTTAGGTTTAACTAGTTCTAAGTTCTAGGGGACTAATGACCTCAGCAGTTGAGTCCCATAGTGCTCAGAGCCATTTGAACCATTTGAACTGAAGCTCTTACTTCTTGTTCATCAAATTAAACTGTTCGCTGTTGGACAACTGCTGTTTTTGTTATTTTCAGTTCATCAGATTTTAAACATTACATTTTTCTAGTCTCAACTTCTCTGAGACTCTGCTGACTGAGCAGGAAGATAGATATTAAAGTCAAGGGAGCCACTACCAGTAGGTCATTGATGCTGTAACTGACACAGTCATCTATCCTGCGCTCGTGTCATGGAGATATTTTGTGTATACACGTCCATAACTCACTTCAGTTTCAAAATGTAATTGCAAAGGAAGTTATAAAAAATGGTCAAATGGCTTTGAGCACTATGGGACTTAACTGCTGAGGTCATCAGTCCCCTAGAACTTAGAACTATTTAAACCTAACTAACCTACGGACGTCCCACACATCCATGCCCGAGGCAGGATTCGAACCTGCGACCGTAGCGGTCACGCAGTTCCAGGCTGTAGCGCCTAGAACCGCTCGGCCACTCGGCCGGCAGGAAGTTACAATCAATAGTATCAGTTCTTATATTTTCTGTAGTAGAGTGTTCATGTAGCTTAAGGGAATATCCTTCATGCAGCTGCAAAACAGACGCAAAATTCTGGAATACTCTGACATCTCCCTTTGTAAGCTGTTGGTTGGTGAAGAAGAGTAGCAGTTACAGATAGTTCGGTAGTCATAGAATTCCGTATATAATTACAAATAACGGGTGAACGGTCTGCACAGAATGTTAAACTCAGTGGTGATACTCTTCGGCTTTAAGTCGAATGTGCCGTAGCGAAACAATCATGATGGTCAGATCCTAGACATTTTCTTGATGCGCGATACTCAGTTTTCGTCAATACACTACACGAGTTCGATAGACCTCTGATGGTAAATGTTTCAGTTCGTAAATCCCCAATTTGCAAGTGAGGTAGTGCTAGTGAACAGTAGGCGTGTGTATCACTGTATGAATACATTAATTAATGGTATTCAACCAATGTAATAAGTTTTAAAGAAAGTTCAGAAGATCTGAAACCTTCCAGCGATAAGGAATTTAATGTCAGAACGCACAGAAAAGTACAGAAAGCGAGTGTAAAGCACTGATTCAAAGAATGTCAGTTGTGTCTCCAAATGGTCAGTTATAGTGGGTTTGTACCCAGAAAATGGCAAGTTGAACCATGTGCCTAATTATCTTTCATATTCAGATGTTTTATACTTTGCAAGTGTTTCATTTC
Organism: Schistocerca nitens; assembly: GCF_023898315.1. Lineage (NCBI taxonomy): Eukaryota > Metazoa > Arthropoda > Insecta > Orthoptera > Acrididae > Schistocerca > Schistocerca nitens. The sequence goes on along the minus strand of NC_064614.1, from coordinate 1,066,838,371 downwards.
CTGCTGAATTGAAGCATGTGCAAATACTTGAGAACAGCAACGAAAAGTTATGTGTCAACGTGTATAGTCGAGAGTACTCTGAGCACGAATGTGTTATTACAAGAAGGGAAAAATTATGAACGGAAAAGAGTTTAAAATGGTTCAATTCTATGTCTCGAAACACCATACATGTGTGTAATATGAGAACCTGTTAATGCGGCCTGTTGAAAATACGGAAATTTACCATTTCAGTTCCGTAAAAAATACTTCAGAAACTAGCATGCAGCAGCGTTATTGCTTATGATCATTTAGTTGTATGTAAGTACTGATTGTGCTGTTTTGATTCTAATGAGTAGCTGACTGTACTTTTAGTTAATTGTTCACAGTACATGCCAGTCAGCATCATTATGGCCAATGCAGAAAAGCAGCACAGAGAATTAGACAAGTATAGAAAGCAATTAAAGCAAACAATTGTCAGAAATGAAGATACTGAATAATTGTCACAATGAGGTACTATTAATTAATATATTTCACTTGTTCATTGAGCAGTTAACTTTACTACTGAATACGTACGTAAAATTTTTATTACGTTTTTAACTTGATCATAATATTATTCATATCTAAAGACATGTAATGTCAAGTGATGTTGCCACTATAAAAGTTTTTTCCATTGTGATTGTGGTCCATAACCGAAACCGGACAATAGTATGCCCTGAACCTCTGTCCGCTCCTCCGCCCTCTTTGACAAGGCTGTTGGCAGAATCAGGAGTGACTCCTTACGCTGGAAGTCTTCGGCCACCAATGCTGATTATTACTATTCAAAATTTAAACTGTGGCTGGATTCGAACTCAGTACCGAGGACGTCTTCGCTAGAATGACTGCCTATTCCTCTCTCTTCCGCTTACACCCTTTCATTACAGCACCACGTGACCACAACACCAACATGTGTTCGGCTTCGCGGTGGGCAGTGGTCATAATGTTTTGGCTCATCAATGTATGTGTATGACGTAAAGGAATGATTAATATACTCTACAAAGACGTCTAGCATCGTTGGTGTGAACTAGACCGACCAGGGGCTCATAGACTGCAACATTGTGCTTTTAGTGCTCTATCTTTTCAATGGGTTGTGTATGGTGTATATCAGAGTGATATGAAATTTCAAATCTCTCGAGTAACATTACTGGATCTTTATTTTATGCTAGTATGCAAAATTATCATCGTGTGTAGGTACCACATGTAAACTGAAAGTAACTCAGTTATCTGTTGAAAACTTTCTTAGTAATTCTGATGGGAAAACTGAACTAGAAGCGTTATTAACAACATACAACTTAGAATCAGTGATCAATTTCCCTACACGTATAGCTGAGGACAGTAGCACGCTAATAGATAATATACTTGTACAGCAAGAGGATCTAAAACCAACACGTGGTTACCCTGTGGTAAATGAATTGTCAGACCATGATGCACAACTGATTAACATACAAAACCTAACAGGGTGTACAGTTCAAAAACCATTAAGTAAAAGTGTGAGGTCACTCAACCCAGTATCTATACAGCACTTCAGAGAAATCTTAAGAAATGTTAATTGGGGAGATGTATATAATAAGCCAAACGTTAATGATAAGAGCAACATATTTCTTGATAAATTTATATCCCTCTTTGAACATTGTTTCCCAAAGAAAATTACTATGTGTAACACCACACACTTTTCAAAGAAACCTTGGATTACTATAGGTATTAAAGTGTCTTCAGAAAGATAAAGAAAAGTGTATGAGACAGCAAGAACTAGTAAAGATCCAGAAGTAGTTTTACACTACAAAAATTATTGTAACATACTGAGAAAAAATTGTCACGAAATCAATAAATATGTATGTTAGAGAAGAAATTAACAACTCTGGTAATAAAATCAGATCAATATGGAATGTTGTTAGAAGGGAGACAGGAAAAGTAATCACTGGGGAAGGTAAGTATTGCTGTTAAAGAGAACGAGACCATCCTCATCAACAGTACACAAGTAGCTAATGTATTTAACAACCATTTATTAAGTGTAGGAGAAGAAATTGGTGAGAACAGTTCAAAAGAAAAAGCTAGGCAGTACATGTAAGAGTTTAAATTTCACCTAACAACCTCTTGTGAAATAAGTAAAATTATTAGATCTCTGAAAAATAGATGTTCTCTTGGAGTAGATGACATCTCTAATAAGATATTAAAACGATGTTGAGCAATTACAGCTGATGTTCTGAGTCACATATGTAATGCATCACTAAGGTATTTTCCCAGACAGGTTAAAATATGCCATTTTCAGGCCTCTCTACAAAAAAGGGGGACAAAACAGATGTCAATAACTATTGGCCAGTATCCTTGCTTACAACATTTACAAAAATCTTCGAGAAAGTAATGTACTCAAGAGTGGTTAGCTATCTCAACAGTAATGGGATACTTAGTAAATCACAGTTCGGATTTCAAAATTGCTGTTCCACTGAGACAGCAATATAAAATTTCACTGTCCACATAATAGATTCTTTAAATAGTAAAACGTCACCAATAGGAATTTTCTGTGACTTGTCCAAAGCATTTGAATGTATGAACCATGACATTATAGTACAAAAATTACAATTCTATGGTATAAATGGCATAGCATATGAGTGGTTTAAGTCATATCTACAGAACAGGAAGCAAAAAGTTTCCTAATATGAGTCAGGTGATTTAAATAAGTTTGTCACTTCATCTAACGGGGGTGAAATTACATTAGGTGTTCTGCAGGGTTAAATCATGGGTCCCCTTCTGTTCTTAATATATGTGAACGACCTCCCTTCCTATCTGAAACAGGAAGATGAACTGACACTGTTTTCTGATTATACAAGCACCATTATTAATCCAGTAAAAGATAGTCCAATTGAAAATGATACAAATAAGGTCTTTGGAAAAGTCATTAATTGGTTTTCTGCATATGGGCTTGCTCTAAACTTTGAAAAAACTGTACTGATGGAAAAAGTACAGTTCCTTCAATAAATATAATACATCAACAGAAGTCAGTAGACAGGGTAGAGCATACTAAGTTTTTGGGTGTTTTTATAGATGAGGATCTTACTTGGAAAATTCATATTTTGGATCGCCTAAAGCGACTAGGTTCAGCAACTTTTGCGATCAGAATAATTGCCAGTTTTGAGGATACAGAAATTAGTAAGCTAACATACTTTGCATACTTCCACTCTCTAATGTCGTACGGTTTAATATTTTGGGGTAACTCAACATTTTGACAAAAAGTACTCACTGCTCAAAAGAAAGTGATTAGAATAATGCGTGGGGCTCATAGTCACACATCTTGTAGGCATCTTTTTACAAGATTGGGAATTCTTACAACAGCCTCACAATATATCTACTTCACTAATGAAATTTGTTCTCAACAACATGGACCAGTTTAAAAACAACAGTGACATTCATGATTATAAAACCAGAAAAAAGAAAGACACTATCCTTTACTCAACCTATCTTTGGCACAGAAAGGGGTAAAATATGCTGCTATAAAAATTTTCGACAAATTACCGGATTAAGTAACGTGTCTGACAGACAGCAGTAATAGCTTCAAAAATGAATTGAAATCATATCTCCTTGACAACTTCTTCTATACCATAGATGAACTCGTGAATAGAAATAAATAAATACATAAATACAGTATATGCGTTTTGTGCAATTTAAGGGAATGGGGTAAATAACAGAAATATTAATCTTTAACTCTGATATTAAAAAATTTTGTTTCATAAGTGCATTTGTTGTGCACTTGACACGTTCCACATCTTAACGGCTACCGTAACGTGGGATTGGTCAATGGAACACGCAACCAACCAACTGGTAACAGGTGTCTAAAAACATCATGTCAGGCATGAATCGCACTTTCAGGTAGCGTGACGGAAGATTCACAAAATGAAACTGCATGCAAACTGCTGCAATAGAAATTAAAATTAGTGGGGGTGTAGGAATTTGGAAACTAAGTAAGTGTTGTGAACCTTCCTGGCAGATTAAAACTGTGCTTGTAGTACAGAGAGTCGACACTGCCTTTGTATTTCCCAAACAACTCTTGTAATGACTAAACCAGACTCTCTGATCAAATGTATTCGGTCGCCAATGTGTAATGCGGAACTGACGATTAAATGTCAGGATTGGCGGACACGTCTATGGGGAGCGGGGGGTATTGTGTTGTCGATACAGAAGCAGAAACATTAGACTGGGTTGGTGAGAAGATCTCAGTGACTGCGGGACTAGTCACTTGATATCATCTGGGTAAGGAATCCACCAAGGACCTACCCATCCTTCTAAAGTTGCCCAAGTCGAGTGTGTTGTTGTTGTGACTGTAAAGTGGAAACGCGGAGGAACAAATACAGTTAAACTAAGACCAGGCAGGTTTCGTGTACTGATGGACAGAGACGGTCGAACGCTGAAAAGGATGATTGTAAAAAATCGTATGAAATCTCCTACCAGCAGTCCATCCAGAACAATGACTGGGCATAGGGATCTAAAAGTAATGTGATACAACGATCGAGCAGCTCCTCATGCGCCATACTTTTCTGCAGTCAATGCTAAGCAGACGCTTGAGGTGGTGGCGTAACAAGTGAAGCCGCTGGACAGTGGATGATGGGAAACGAGTGATTTTCAGTGACGGATCAGGCTATAATCTGAGGCAATCCGATGGGAGCTTTTGGGTCCGGCGAGTAACTAGACAACGTTACCTCTCGATGTGTGTAGTGCCGGCGGTCAAGTACAGAGGACGCGGTTTTACGATATGCGGTGTTTTTCTGGCTAAGTGGTTCAAATGGCTCTGAGCACTATAGCACTTAACATCTATGGTCATCAGTCCCCTAGAACTTAGAACTACTTAAACCTAACTAACCTAAGGACATCACACAACACCCAGTCATCACGAGGCAGAGAAAATCCCTGACCCCGCCGGGAATCGAACCCGGGAATCCGGGCGTGGGAACTGACTAAGTGGTGTTCCCCTAATTCTGCTTAAGAAAACATTGAATATCGAAGGAAATGAACTCGTTTTACAGCGCTGTGTTTTGCGTACGGCAAACAATTCGGAGACGATGACTGTATCAGCATGATCCATCCTAACATAAAGCAGCATCTGTGAAGCAGTGATGTGTGGACAATGCCATTCCTGAAATGGACTGTCCCGCGTGAAGTCCCGACCTCAACCCAAAGGAACACCTTTGGGATGAGTTAGAACGTCGACTCCGTACTGACCCCATAACTTCTCTGGCTTCGACTCTTGGTGCAGGAAGGACTGTCATTCCTGCATAGGCTTTCAGACACATCATTGAAGGCGTGGGGAACAGGGCTGAAACCAATTCTAAAGGTGAAGTGTGGACACCCTCCATATCAATGTGCACTATTCGAGGTCCGGATAATTTTGCTATGATAGTATATACGTGTACTCACACCTTCTATTCTGCCAGTACCTACTTCCTAGCTCACAAATCACTGAAGCTTATCTTCACACATTGCTGGACTGGTACCCTTGAAGAGAGGGTAATCCCATGATGGGTGTTTAGAGAATGCATATTTCACTCTGTATTAGAAAGTGCAGTGTTTTGGAACACTGAATCTACCAGCAAATTTCCAAACAGCGTGCACTCCACTGCAGAGTAAAAGATGAATTCACGTATTTTGAAGCCTTGTATGAGCTCTTCCGCCAGTATTCAGATTGTTGTAGCCGAATCGCATGGAAGATCATCTTGCTTGAAGATTAAGTCATGTACTCGGTATGATAATAATCACCTACGAGGGAATTAATGTTACAGAGAGATGCTTAACCGAATTGGTCATATACATTGCTGTAAAGGAGTTCGTGTAATATCCTACATGAATTAATCTGTTTCGTTTTCAGAAAACACAGAGAAGAACACTGATCGCTAGAATGCACGAGTAATTTTCAAGAAAATAATCTACATAAGCAAAACATTGTCGAAGAGATAATTTGTCACACAAATGTTACACCAACCAGAACATCGATAAAATTTAGGAAGTTTGAGGTTTCAATTAGCAACTTCAAAACGACAAACATTTTTGAAGGGTCTAGGAAATATATAACTGAGTTTTACTGTTCTACTCATGCAAAGAACCGCGCAAGCGGGAAAAAATTGTGAGCTTCTACTGCACCACAGAGTGAGACGCGAATAGCAATTATTCACAAATGAGATTAAAAATTTAATTACTCTTGGGCACTGCATACGAAATGCTGTTAAATGATGTAGTGGGGGCCTTCACAGTGGATGAGAATCTTAATGGGAGTTATGAAATTGATTACCTCGAATGAAATTAAGCTAGAATGTAACCAGCCAAAATTGCTAAGGAAAGCCAAATCAGATCAAATAAATGGAGCTGCAGCTGTATATGTATGTGATGTGGCACTAATTTAGTTACTCCTTCTTATGCACAAGTCGAAAAATAAAAGATCGTCTTGTGGACTGAGGTAGTGTATAGAAAAGTCACAACAACATTAGGTAAAATTAAAAGGGTGGGTTGTAACATTAAGAATGCAATTGTAATTCCAATGTTAAAAGCTGAGGAGACAGCAGACAGGTGCAAAAGAGTAAATTGAAGGCCTCTGTAGGAATTCTCTGACCACGTCGTGGAAGAATAAATTGGAGACGATATAGAAGAGGTAGGGGATACACTATCATAGTCAGACTTTTAAAAGCACAGCAAGACTTGAGAGAAATAAGGCAGGTAGGACAGATAAAATCCGATCAGAACTTCTAAAACCATTGGATGTTCTGCCAACCAAATGATTATGAAAGTTGGAGTGTAGAATGTATGAGACTGGCGACGTGCGATCAGACTTCCAGGAAAGCATCATTGACGCAATTCCGAATAAAGCAAGAGCATATACATTCGAGAACAATAGCACAATCAGCTTAAGACCTCATGCATTCAAACTGCTGACAAAAATAATATACAGGAGAAAGGAAAAGAAAATCTAGGACCCGATAGACGACGTTCATTTCGGTCTTAGCAATGTTAAAGGCTTCAGAGAGACAGTTCTGATCTTACTTTTGAAAATGGAAGAAAGACTAGTAAAATAAACGCACGCTCATGCAATTCGTCGACCTAGAAAATCTTTTGACAATGTAAAATGGTGTAAGATACACGAAATTCTGAGAAAAGACGGTGACTATGCAGTATGTACAAGAACCAAGAGGGAACAATAAAACTGAAAGTCCAAGAATGTAGTTCCGCGACAGAAAAGGTTCCAGCTTTTCGCCCACTGTTTAATCTATACATCAAAGAAGCAAAGACGGAAATAAAAGAAAGGTTCAAAAGTGGCATGAAAATAATGGGTGAAAGAATATCAGCGATAACGTTCGCTGAGCTATCCTCAGTGAGAGTGAAGAAGAATTACAGGAGTGAATGATTAGTCTAATGAATACATACAGGGAGGTAACTATTGAACTATATGAAGTAAAATCGTCATAGCTTCTGAACGGTTTGCGTTAGGACGTTCAATTAACACGATTGGCCGTGGGGCATGATGGGAATTGGTATGCGCTATGTGGTGTGGTTTAGCGACGAAGCCCACTTTCATTTGGATGGGTTCGTCAGTAAGCAAACTAGCGCATTAGGGGGACTGAGAATCCGCATTTCCCGATCGAGAAATATCTTCACCGTCAACGGTATGGTGTGCAATATCCAGTCACGGAATAATCGGTGAGATCTTTCTTGATGACACGGTGACTACCGAGTGGTACGTGAACGTTTGGCAAGATGATTTCATCCGCATTATGCAAAGTGACCCTGATTTAGACAAGATGTGGTTCTTGCAAAACGGAGCTTGTCCCCTTCGAAGGAGGAGAGTGTTTGATATCCTGGAGTAGCACTTTGGGGACCGCATTTTGTCTCTGGAGTACCCAGAGGCCACTGACATGGGATCTGAACAAATGCGACTCCATTTTATGGGGCTATATTAAAGAAAAAGTGTACACCAATAACTCCAAAACCATTTCTGACTTGAGGTCATCGACAGCATTGATGTTCCGACACGTCAGCGGGTCATGCAGAATTTCGCTTTTCGTCTGCGCCACATCATCGCCAATGATGGCCGGCACATCGAACACGTCATAAGCTAAATCTGAATATCTGTAGTCACGTTTACATATTGAATAAAGTGTGGGTACGTCGTAGTTCGTAACTAATTTTCATTTTTTCGTATAGTTAAATAATTGTCACCAGATAATTTGGAATGAGAATAAACCGGAGAAAGACAAAAGTAACGAGAAGTAGCAGAAATGAGAAAGGGGAGGAAGTTAATACCATCATTGGTGATCACGAAGCAGACGAAGTTAAGGATTTCTGTTATCTTGGAAGCAAAATAACCCATAAAGAATGAACCTAGGAGAACATAAAAACAGATAACTGCAGGAAAACAGTGTATTATTTGCCGAAAGAAGTCTACTACTGTCAAACATAGGCCTCTATTTGAAGAAGACATTTTGAGAGAATGTACATTTGTAGCACAGACTTGTATGATAATGAAACATGGACAGTAGGAAAGCCGAAAGTGAAGAGTATCTACATCTACATGGATACTCTGCACATCACATTTAAGTGCCTGGCAGAGGGTTCATCGAACCACCTTCACAATTCTCTATTTATTCCAATTCGTATAGCGTGAGGAAAGAATGAACACCTATATCTTTCCGTACGAGCTCTGATTTCCCTTATCGTGGTGATCGTTCCGCCTATGTAGGTCGGTGTCAACAAAATATTTTTGCATTCGGAGGAGAAAGTTGGTGATTGGAAATTCGTGAGAAGATTCCGTCGCAACGAAAAACTCCTTTATTTTAATGATGTCCAGCCCAAATCCTGTATCATTTCTGTGAAACTCTCTTCCATATTTCACGGTAATACAAAACGTGCTGCCTTTCTTTGAACTTTTTCGATGTACTTCGTCAGGCCTACCTGGTAAGGATCCCACACCGCGCAGCAGTATTCTAAATGAGGACGGACAACTATAGTGTAGGCCGTCTCCTTAGTAGGTGTCCTGCCAATAAAACGCAGCCTTTGGTTAGCCTTCGCCACAACATTTTCTATGTGATCTTTCCAATTTAAGTTGTTCATAATTGTAATACCTAGGTATTTAGTTGAATTTACGGCTTCTAGATTAGCCTGATTTATCGTGTAACCGAAGTTTAACGAGTTCCTTTTCGCACTCATGTGAATGACCTCACACTTTTCGTTATTTAAGGTCAACTGCTACTTTTCGCACCATTCAGATATTTTTTCTAAATCGTTTTGCAGTTAGTTTCACTGTGGTGCTACAGCAGAATGTTGAAAATTAAGTAGACTGATCTGGAATGGGAAGGTTCTGCGCAGAATCGGCGAAGAAAATAAAATATGGAAATAACTAACAAAAAGAAGAGACAGGATGACAGTATATGTGTTAAGTTTCAGGGAATAACCTCCGTAGTATAAGAGAGAGCTGTTGAGGGTGAAAACTGAAGGGGAAGACACAGTCTGAAGTACGTCCAACAAATAATTGTGGATGTAGGATGCAAGTGACGTAGGAGAGGAATTTGTGACGGGTCTAGTCAAATCAGTCAGAAGACTCCAAAAAAGGAAAAATTAAGAATTTCCATGAACATAGAAGTCAGACGTGGCTTAGAACCCGGCCACAACTTGTACTACGAAAAGAAGTTACTCCAACAATTCCCGTTTTTGTGCGGCTGTGTATTTAAGCTATGGATAGAAAACCGACTTCACCTAAACTTGATTAGTAATGACAGCCAAATGTGTTTTGCTAGTTAAGGGATCCTGAGAGTGCAGCGTTAATCGAGAAGAAACTCAGATACGGTACGGCAGCAAATGAATCGTTAGGGTAGTGACCACTGGCTTGGGAAGAAGTGACTTAAGGATGTAATAAGAACCACCGGGAAAAATAACGCAGAACCAACTTTTCAGCCCATCATACAAAATATCTGAATCAAATTTTAATTACATACTCAATGGGAAAATTCCCTGTAGTAGAAATAAATATGCCCACATTAGTGCGTTTCACGTATTTTACAACTACTTCTAGCAGTCGAAAGGACAGGTTTTATTTGTTTACTTCACTGTGTAACCAACTGCTGTCAGTTGATGTAATGCCTGCCAGCTTCAGTGACCACTATGCTGTTTCAGTGACTCTTAATCACGTCGCGCAGCGGGTATATCTTTCACGCCTTTCTTGGAAAAATATTTTACATCTGGTGGACCCCTCTCTGGATCAAATCATTGCTGCAGTGTGGGGACGGAAAAACCGTTCCCAAGTGCGTTGTCCGTCAGTTTCGGAATTGCGGGTTGCCATTGCCAAACCTCGGCTTCGAACTTTACTCATGCCTTTTAGCGCTGATAAAGCGGCCAAACTGAGGACTCGGGAATTTTCCTATGCTGTCCGTCGTGATACTTATGCAAGAGCTCTAGACGTTCCTTTGAGTATTGTGGAAGTTCACCGCGTGAAGGCGAAACTCCTGTAACTCAAAAGACTGCAATTGAATGCGACTCTAGACACGTTCGATTCTCCAGGATCAGTTGGCGTGCGTGTATCGTCTAATTCGGCAACGAACTCGATCTCAAAGGACGTGTCTCACTACTATTCGTTCTATAGAAGGTGGTGACTGGTCATCCCAAACCGATATTATGCGTGAACTCTCCCGGTATTTTTCCTATCTTTATATTGAAGTAACATCATACGCTACACCGTCTGCTGACTTTACTTCCTTCCTTGATAGTGTTGTTACGCCAGCTCTTCATGAGGAGCTTTGGCAGCTTTTCACGGTGATGAGGTATCTGACATTGTAGTTTGCTCTCGTTTCCGCAAATCGCTGGGTTTGGATGGGCTTCTGAAAGCATTTTATTATCGGTTTTGGCCTCTGGTATGATATAAAATAACATCTATTGTGAATGGTGTGTTGCAAGAGTTACACTTCCCGCTCTCCTAAGGTCGAAAAAATTAGGTTCGACCGATAACGCTACTGACTTTCATTATAAAATCGTAGCGTGGGCGATCAATAGCCGCTTGTCTGTTTTTGTTACTGACCTTGTCGTGCGTTATCCAAGTTTTCTGCCGGATCATACTCTCCTGACTCCCGTTGCTGAATGTCGAGATCTTATCTTCACTGCTTCCGCTGTTTCTGTGTCGGGAGATTTACTTTTTATTGATTTTAATCATGCGGCGGCCTAAGCTAGTCATGATTTCGTGTTGCGAGTGTTTATGGCTGTTGATTTTAATGACGCCGCACGTCGGATATTCACCTTTCTAATTACTGGTGTTCAGGCATCTATTGACTTGAATGTTCGTCTTACTCCCCCTCTAGAAGTACGTTAATGGGGCCCCTTTCTATGTCGTTATTTGTGCTCTTTCTGAAACCCTTATTGCGGTCTATAGCCGCTCGAATGGATGGCTGGTGGTTATTGGGTGAAAGGTTAATGTTTGCTGATATCCCGATGACTCTACGGTACTTCTTCGTACTCAAGACTACCTACCGTGCTCGGGTGCGGTTTGAATACATTTCGTCGTCCTGCAGAAGCACAGATCAAAGACCTGAAGTTTCGGTCACTCAGTCTGTGGAGATTTGACGCAGGTAAGATTCCCTGGGCTGTGGCGGTCGCCCGCCATGGATCGTTGGGCGTTATAATTGATTGTTATCCAATGACGATGGCTGCGCTAAATTGGAAGTGCGTCACTGATAGTATTCAAGGAGCGATTTTTGATCACGAGCGTCGCTCACTGTCGTTAGTTCATAAGGTTCAGACCTCGGAAAAGCCAATTTTGTGGCCCAAAATTTTCCTCTTCTTGCGATGATGTCCAGGAAGCTACGACGATTATCGGACAGTTTTATCTGGCGAAAACCTATTTTTCGGGTGCGTTATGAGGTTATGACGACACTCCGACTTATGTAAGGTTAGGGCCTCCCTGATGTTCGGGCCAAGGCTTCCGCTTAATTCTTCGAGGCAGTGTTTTAACATGTCTTCCCCTCCCCCAATCACCATTTTGCCTGTCTGTGACCTGTAATAGATGTTGGTAGGCTAGATAATATTATAGGGCATATTCACGATGTTTTCTTAATGTCAGCCAGTTGGGGGTGGATATTATTTCCCAGTGGCGTCTGTCTGTCAGAATAATGTTATGTGGCTGGGCGTTTCCTAATCGCGCTTTCCCTGTGGAGTCCCTATCGCCAGAGACAGATTGGAAGGTTGTTTGGTCCAATGTTAGCGTATCTGCTTCTCCAATGGAAGCGACGTCCTCGTGATACCAAGTCGTTCATAACCTTGTCCCCACCTATGTTCGACTTTATCGCATTGCAGTCGTTCCCATGAAACGGATACATTGTGTCATCGGAAGGTCGCCTGAGGACACAGACATTGCAGTTGGCTCCGCCTACAATTGGCCCTTCTTGCCAGGACGACGGAAACGGCAATCTTCATTGAAATTCTCATGCGTCCCGATTCAACCTTCTTTCGCAGAACGAAGGATAATACGGTTATGTGGCTTTTCGGGTATTATCTTCAATATGCGGTGGGGAGTGCGCATGACGCGGATCCTTGTGCCTTTTACCAATATTTGGTTACTGACCATTGAATGTGGCAAAGGATAACACACTATCGTGAATTTTAGAATTTCCTGTACCTGGAATTCTTGCTAAACTTGACCAAAAGATCCTGCCTAGTAAGCAGGAGAACCTGGTCCAGCTTCACTCATCGCTGCTGATCCCGCACAAAGTCACGATGCAGCTGATGATACAATTACTTTTTCTCTATCGTTTTCTTTCTCATCCCTCTCCCCACCATCCCGCTTCAATTTACAAAACTTATCTTGTTTTACAATTTTGGTAAACATTTTTGGAATACAGTGATCAATAGATTATTATATTTTGACTAAAGTTCAGTCTTGATCACACCATTTATGTTTCAATGACGTAGGTAACCGGTTATCAAGACTGAACTTTAGTCAAAAAATTATCTTGTTTTATGAAGTTCTCAAAAATGTGAAATATTTCCATGTGATTACTGCTGTTGTTGATGTTAGTAGCCACGAGAAAGAAGGTAGGAAAATTACTATCCATTGTAATTCAGTAACGCTTACATGGGTTCACTAATAGAGAGTGTGACTAAATAGACTGCATCATCTTTCGGATTATCTGATAACAGACAAGCATCGAACCATCGAACATATTAGCCTGATAAGGACACAAAAACCAGCTACCACATGGAGGACGCGAGCCCAACATGTCAGAATTGGAGTAATTCCGCGACGTGAGAGAAGGAAAATTTAATCGTTTTGCAATACTGCATTATCTATTCGCTACGTAGTTAGATGAGTTACCATCTCTCCATACAGCAATCCAGTACCCGACGGCATTCAAAACGACAAACTCGATCTTAGCATTCCTAACATAGCGGGTAACAATATGATTGGTTCGTTCACCTGGAAACTGAAAGCGTACAGACTACCCCACGTAACGAAGTTGTTTGGGATCGAAACTAGGTACAGAGTAGCATCTTTGCAGTAACCTTAAGACGACAATTACAATTAGAAAAGTAGCAAATTGCAATACGAAGACTACAACTGTCAATCTGCGAGGGCTATTCGGAAAGTAAGGAACTATAGGTCACGAAATACACTCCTGGAAATTGAAATAAGAACACCGTGAATTCATTGTCCCAGGCAGGGGAAACTTTATTGACACATTCCTGGGGTCAGATACATCACATGATCACACTGATAGAACCACAGGCACATGGACACAGGCAACAGAGCATGCACAATTTCGGCACTAGTACAGTGTATATCCACCTTTCGCAGCAATGCAGGCTGCTATTCTCCCATGGAGACGATCGTAGAGATGCTGGATGTAGTCCTGTGGAACGGCTTGCCATGCCATTTCCACCTGGCGCCTCAGTTGGACCAGCGTTCGTGCTGGACGTGCAGACCGCGTGAGACGACGCTTCATCCAGTCCCAAACATGCTCAATGGGGGACAGATCCGGAGATCTTGCTGGCCAGGGTAGTTGACTTACACCTTCTAGAGCACGTTGGGTGGCACGGGATACATGCGGACGTGCATTGTCCTGTTGGAACAGCAAGTTCCCTTGCCGGTGTAGGAATGGTAGAACGATGGGTTCGATGACGGTTTGGATGTACCGTGCACTATTCAGTGTCCCCTCGACGATCACCAGTGGTGTACGGCCAGTGTAGGAGATCGCTCCCCACACCATGATGCCGGGTGTTGGCCCTGTGTGCCTCGGTCGTATGCAGTCCTGATTGTGGCGCTCACCTGCACGGCGCCAAACACGCATACGACCATCATTGGCACCAAGGCAGAAGCGACTCTCATCGCTGGAGACGACACGTCTCCATTCGTCCCTCCATTCACGCCTGTCGCGACACCACTGGAGGCGGGCTGCACGATGTTGGGGCGTGAGCGGAAGACGGCCTAACGGTGTGCGGGACCGTAGCCCAGCTTCATGGAGACGGTTGCGAATGGTCCTCGCCGATACCCCAGGAGCAACAGTGTCCCTAATTTGCTGGGAAGTGGCGGTGCGGTCCCCTACGGCACTGCGTAGGATCCTACGGTCTTGGCGTGCATCCGTGCGTCGCTGCGGTCCGGTCCCAGGTCGACGGGCACGTGCACCTTCCGCCGACCACTGGCGACAACATCGATGTACTGTGGAGACCTCACGCCCGACGTGTTGAACAATTCGGCGGTACGTCCACCCGGCCTCCTGCATGCCCACTATACGCCCTCGCTCAAAGTCCGTCAACTGCACATACGGTTCACGTCCACGCTGTCGCGGCATGCTACCAGTGTTAAAGACTGCGATAGAGCTCCGTATGCCACGGCAAACTGGCTGACACTGACGGCGGCGGTGCACAAATGCTGCGCAGCTAGCGCCATTCGATGGCCAACACCGCGGTTCCTGGTGTGTCCGCTGTGCCGTGCGTGTGATCATTGCTTGTACAGCCCTCTCGCAGTGTCCGGAGCAAGTATGGTGGGTCTGACACACCGGTGTCAATGTGTTCTTTTTCCCATTTCCAGGAGTGTAGAAACCATACTTAAAATGAAAACTTTTATTTGCAACAGTTAGCTACAACTTCCAGCTAATTATCTCCATAATCGCCGATCCGACTTAGACCTTTGTCATAGCGTTGTACCAACTTTCCAGTACCCTCGTTATAGGAGGCAGCCGCCAGTGCTTTCCGCCAATTCTCTACGCTGGCCTATAGCTCGTTGTCTGTGCCAAAATGTTGTCTTCATAGCCAGCGGTTCATGTGAGCAGAGATGAAACTCAGAGGGAGACAATTACGTGCTGTATTATGGGTAGTCAAACCTTTACAATTGAAAACTATACAGGAGAATCGTCATTGCCCCTGCAGAATGCGGCTGAGAATTGTCTTAAAAAAGATAACGCACGAGAGTTATGTAATGTTGGCTGCATAGCTTCAGGCGAAATTTCTCTCCAGGACCTCGTACTTGGCGGGAGACACTATTGTACTAGGTATCTTTATGTGCTCCCTGTGTGCTCAGAATTAAAAAGAGTGACATAATGCAGTCGACGGGCATACTAGAAACTCTGCCCGACATACCTGTGCAAAACTTCATCTGATTTTTGCTGTGGTTTTCATTTCGCGACCGATCGTTCCTTACTTTCCGAATTACCCTTGTACTGACAGGGTATGAGAGATGTAATAATAACAACTTAAGAAATTAGGAGAAAATTGGTCGTCGAAGCCAAAGTATTCATTCTGGTATTAGTTTTAAGTGATATTTTGAGATAGTAAAAATTCTTAAATATCCGAAACTGCATTTTTTTAAGTCCTGCATAACAAGGCTGCTGTGTTCTATACGACGTTCTATGTTGTCCACAAGTGCGGAGGAAAAAAGCCTGATGTCCCAATATCAACTGTTACTCAGTAATAAATAAGGAAGCGCCACACTTGACATTACAAGCTATCATGTTTCACGTGAAGCAGCTTCCTCTGGTTACGGTTATTCAGTCACTAGAGCTATAAAACCTATAATAACGATTAGACTTTGGAGCCGTCTCTTGAAGAATTTGAACTGATGATACTAAACTAAAACACACTATCCTAATCAGTTATACATCTAGGCGAACTACAGCATAGAAATTCTGGAATACATATACAGCACTAGTGAATCGGTTACCATTTTGTCAGCTTCCTGGAATGATACATACAAGATTTTCATTACTGCCTCGTCAAAAATAAATTTCGATATACCAATAACAACATTCAGAAAGTTTGATAAGTCTTTCAACAAGCTCTCTTCTTCTGTTTATTTGCTGTAGAACAAAGTACATGCGGCGAGAGATTCTCCACCACTAAGTTTTAGGAATATCTGTAGATACAGGTTTGTTGAATTTTCCTTACGAACTTGGTGTTACATGAGGGGAAATTTAGGGAAAAAAACGGCATTCCCTGCAAGGAGATGGTGACAGACTTATCCTAAAGTTTCATTGAGTTATGGTACAATCGCTTTTTAATGACACGATCATAAACTATTGAGTCCTTCAGTTGCCACCTTCAGATCCTCTGGGCGGCACTTGATGAACAACTGTTCATTCATTAACAACGCATGAACATTTATTGAACTAGTGCAGCCGACAGGATCTGATGGTGGACACTGTAGGCCGAAGTCTTTTGTGATTGTCACAGAACAGTGAGTGTGTAGAAAATAAACAACACTTTTTGGAAGAAAATGGTCTGTTAGTGTATGGGCCCAACTGTCCTGTCATTCACTTCATACATTCCTCATTTTTTGTGCAACTGTTATCAAAGTTGACGCTGATGTAGCTACTTTAAATGTAGATTAATATTAATATTCACAGCAGATGTACATTAGTATGTTATGCAGAGATGATTAGCATTTCAGTCACATTGGTTCAGCATGTCTCCTGTTTCTGAGTAGCCACAATGTCCGACATGGGCTCTGATAACGTGTTCTATACATGACGGAATCGACGTGCATAAGGCGCATATGGCGTCCTGTGGTACAGCCATCCAAGCAACATCCACCTGTTTTCAAAATTCATCTGCGGTGGTTGGTATTGGATCACAGCGCTGCACCCGTCGTTTCACCATATCCCACACATTTTCGATTGGCGAAAAGTCTGGTGATCTAGCGGGCCAGGGCATAGGTTGGTCCTGTGAGACCAAGAACGCACGAGTCTGTGCAGCAACGTGTGGACGTGCATTGTCTTGCCGAAAAATGGCATCTAGGGTGTTGTGCAGAAAGAGTATGACTACAGGTCGCAAGATGTCATTCACGTAGGTCACATTGGTCACAGCGCCCAGGAAACGCACCAAGTGTGATTAGTGTATCCAGTGGCTCCCCACACCATAAGGCCTTCAGTTGACGCTGTATGTCTTGTGCGAATACAGTCGCTGTGTGCCCCCCCCCCCCCTTTCTGCGGGGAAACAAAATGAGGCCATCATTTTGAAACAACCAGAACTGAAAACACTATCAGATGCCGTTCCTGTCCCCAGTGACATAGTCCCGTACACCATTGCCGTGTAGCATGTTTCTGCACCTTCACATTCATCAAAGGTGGATAATGCGCAAGTAACCCATGCCGTATTGAACGGCAACGGACTGTCACCCGTGATAGTGTGCGATGTGTTATACTTTTACACTGTTTCGCCAGAGCTGAGAAGGAGGCAGATCTGGCCTTGCGTGAACCATTCTGCACACACACACTGAACTCCCGAAACACTTTGTCCCACACGAGCAACAATTTCTCGGATGCATGCATTACATCCTCTCACGCCAATAATGCGCCCTCTTTCAAACTCACTGATTTGACGGTACGGTCCGCGCATACATCTGCAAGGCATCCTGCACGTCTGCTTACGTCACACTGACGCATTACCTTCAGTTTATAGCAACAACGAGAGCCGCAGGCACATTTTACCGGTAGGTAGCGTTGCGCTTCGACATCGATGTTCACCTTGAACCCGCGGGCCGAAATACTTCAGATGCTAATCATTACCCTACTAGAACGTACTAATGTACATGTCATATGAATATGAACATCCTATCTTGTGTCGTTCAAGGCGTTTTGCTTTTTTCTGCACACTAGTGCAAATTCACCCCGTTTGTAAATTATCTACTCTTTTCTTCTCTACGACGTAGTAGGCTCTTCTGGACTGTTGAGCAGATCATACTAGGAATAAACCATAGTTCTCTGTGTTAGTTTGTTCGTTACTTCCGAATTTCTGAGCAGTCCGGAAATAACACACAGAAGCAGTTAGTCAAGTCGAATTACAAGGGTCACCGTATAACAAAAGAATGCACAATGACGCAACGTGTACAGCGAAAGAAGTAAAGAACAAAACTACGAAATCCAGAATGAGATTTTCACTCTGCAGCGGAGTGTGCGCTGATATGAAACTTCCTGGCAGATTAAAACTGTGTGCCCGACCGAGACTCGAACTCGGGTTCGAGTCTCGGTCGGGCACACAGTTTTAATCTGCCAGGAAGTTTCAAAACTACGAAATGTCTGAAGAGTAATTTTGCTGCATCAAGTTGTTATTTGTACAAGATAACACTGATGAGGATTGGCCCTTATGTAGAGAGAAAATGCCGGTAAATGGGATTCTGTGCCAGGGACAGTATGTATCACGGTTCTCCGACAGGCTCACAATATCGTCTAATCAAATGTCCCTCAAGTCCTCAAGTGGCTTTCTCCTCGATGTTTCGCGACTGGGGGCGACCACTGCTTGACAGGTCCCAGCGCAGCGGCCGCAAGCGATGCAGCTGATGGTAGGGTTGGTCAGCGGTATGCGGTAACTGCGAGGCAAACCACTGAGACGGTGTGCTCCCTGACTTACAGGTGGCCGCACCGATGCCGCACCGCGTACGGTAGCAGTGACCCTGCTCCAGCGGTGACTACGGTGACTGCCGTAGCAAGTGTGAGGATACTGCCCCATACGTTACGATCAGTAAATTTATCGTCTTTCCTGTCAGCTGTCGCGACGATAAAAACCTAAAAAGCTGTTACTTAACTCACATTTGGGCCCCGAATGTAGCACAAGGTCTTTCCCATCTCGAGTATTTTACATAAGCGTAAATTAGGTTGGAAGCACTCAATAGATTTTACTTTTACTAGCCATATCTTGTTATTTTAATTGTCGTTGTTCTGATCACTAGCGTTGACAATACCTCAAATTTCACAGTTATACCTTATCTAATACATCGCTCATGGTTCCGACATTCGAATTTCTTACTATAATATTTTTAATACGTGTAATACATTGACAGGAAAGATGTCAACACCAATAAAGAGGTTTGCGACATAGATGAAAGCTGGAAGATTCGTTTCTACGTCTGAGAGATGATGTCCATTCAAATTTCGCGCCAGTCGCCAAAGAGTGGGACTAGTAGCGCCAATATGAGTATGCAAATCAGATTTGCCTTAAATGCTCGATAGAACAGTTGTGGGCGTTAACTACTAAACAGATTGGACGTGGTGAGTTGATGTTAGTCAACAATGCTTTTAAGGCAACAAAGACGCTATTATAAGAACGTAGGCTTCCGCGGCCGGTGTCATAGTGATTAAAATTCTTCTGGGTATTCTGCAGCGTCATTGCTAAGAACTAACAACAATAATAAACTAAAACCGACGTTTCGGTCGAATATTACGAACAGTTAGACGGAGTAGCAATGAGTTCCCCACTCTCACCTGTAGCTGCGGAAATCTTCATGGAAGGCGTTGAGCAAACGGCCCTAGCTTCTGCTCCGTTACGTCCCAGTTGTTGGCTACGATATGTGACGACAAATTCGTTATCTGGCCTCACGGTGAAGCTGAATTGGGAAACTTCCACCAGTACTTAAATAGCCTGCACAAAAATATAAAGTTCACACATGAGACTCAGAACAATGGTACCTTGCCACTTCTGGATGTGGAAGTATACAGAGCTGGCGAAGGTAAGCTGGGAAACAAAATATACCGGAAACCAACGCACACTAATCGGTACTTGCACGCGGAGAGCCACTGCCACCCAGCTCAAAAGTACTCTGTTCTGCATACGTTAACTGGCCGAGCCTACCGGATAAGCGATGAAAATAATATCAAAGAAGAAGTAAAGGAGCTACAACACACGTTTCGTGCCAACGGCTATGATGATAACATCATAAGAAAGGTAGCTAAAACCAAAGGGAGCAGAACACGAGAAGAAGGCAAAGAAGAGAAGCTTCCACTGGTGCGCTTACCATATGTAAAAGGCGTCAGTGAACGGCTAGGCAACATCCTCCGCCGACGAGTTTTCAAACCGATTTTTCGAAGCAGTCACAGGATCCACGAAATGATAGGTCCCACCAAGGATGTAGTCAACAATCTTAACACCGCAGATGTTTTCGAACTACGGTGTGAGTGCGGAGCTGCCTACATAGGAGAAACAGGGAGACCTGTCAGCTTAAGAGTAGCAGAACACGAACGCTATGTACGATTACAACAACATAATAACTCGGCGATAGCGGAACACCACCGTCACTGTCGACAACCTATTAGGTTCCAGGAACACCTAGTACTGGCGAAAGAATCATGGATGCAAGAACGTAAAATACGGGAGACGATCGAAATTATTAAGCAGCCTGACAACATCAACACAGAAGATGGCTACAAACTCCCGGCGTCCTGGCTGCCGGCCATCCCAGTCCAACGGGCCGCGAGCGGTCGCGGGGCAGAAGCTACACGGCACACGGACGTATCTGCACAAACAGCTGTAGAGCAATTGTCAGTCCACTTCCGCGAACACCAGAAGGAAAGCTCGCCGACCAGAAGCCGAACACTGATTGGCGGACAGTTACGAATCGTTAACGACATGGACATCCACGAATAGCCTCTTTCCTTCCATCTTCCCTTACGTCATTACTAGCCAATCATATTAGAAGGACAATTACAAGTTTTACAACAGTGTCGTCAGACATAGATAGTCTGTAATAAATAGAAGCACCTATCGCCATACAAAACCAGTCGTGGCCTGAGGAAGGCCGTTGCAATTCGGTCGAAACGTCGGTTTTAGTTTATTATTGTTGTTAGTTTTTAGGAGTGACGCGGCATAACACCCAGAAGAATTTTAATTACAGAGACGCTATTATTAACATCTTACTCACCCTGAACGAGGTCATGTAACAGGACTACGAGAAGCTGGATGTTTCTTCAGCGGTACTGCAGAAAGATTTGGTCGGCATGTAACCGCATTGCTGGGTATCGTGGCCACGAAAATGTACTGTCGGAGGTAGCCGGACGGCCACGTGGCACTACGGAGAGGGAAGATCATTCTGTTCGGAGTATGGCTGTCTCGCATAGTAAGCAATTCGAGCAGCAGTTGGCGCCACAGTGTCACAACGAACTGTCACAATTCGGTTACTTCATAGACATGTCCGAGCCAGACGCCCTGTAGCGTGCATTGCACTGACCCCAACGTACCGCCATTTGCGACTTCAGTTGTGCCAAGCAAGAGCTCATTGGAGGGCAAGGTGGAGTCTGGTGTGTTTTCTGATGAAAGTTGATTCTTCCTCGGTGCTAGTGATGACAGTGTGTTTCTTAGAAGAAGGCAGTTGAGAGCCAGCAACCAATCTGTCTCCTTGCTAGACACACTGGACCTACACCTGGAGCTACGGCCTGTAGTGCGATTTCGTATGACGGCAAGAACACTCTCATGCCTATCCCAAGCACCCTAACTGCAAATCTGTACGTAAGTCTGGTGATTCGAACTGATGTGCTGCGATTCATGAACAGCATTCCAGCGGGTGTTTTCCACACATCGCTTTAGTAACCCAACATGCTCTACAGAGTGTAGACTTGTGGTCTTCACCTGCTCGATCACCATATATGTCTCCAATCGGGCACATATGTGGGACATGATCCGACATCAGCTCCAGCGACATCCACAAACAGCACTGACGGTACCTGTATTGACCGACCAAGTGCAACAGGCATTAACACTACCCCACAAACCGACATCCGGCTATTAATGTATTTCGCGCTTACGTTAAGCTGTGATCTTGCGATTTTAATCACTGAAATATGTTACCTAGAAAAATGTATTCACGAAATTTCACAACTCTACGTTAATTACTTTTTGTTGTCACGGTTTTTTTCGCTCAGTGTAACTGTGTTTATGATTTCGAAAAAAGTTACAAAACACACTTCGTGTAAATAGGAAAATACGACAGAAGATGTATTACAATAAATTATCCCTCCATATGACACACATCATCACCATTCACTTGCGTGTTTTCTGGTATCCAACTACATTATACTAGGTAGACATGTAGGTTTTTCAGTATTTTTCGGAATGTAGTAGATAAATCCCTTCACTTATCTGCCCTTAATGCATCTGCATGTCCTGTTGTTGTTGCTGTGGGAAGACTGGTTTGCTGCAGCACTCAACGCTACTCTATCCTGTGCAAGCTACTTTATATCTGGATAAGTACTGGAATTTACATCCACTTCAACCTCTTTATTGAAGCCTTGGCTACCTTCCACCATTTTTCCCATCAGTTCCTTACACTGTCAGATCAACGAATCCACGAAACTCAGAATGTGTCCTACCAACTGAATCATTCTTTTAGTCTACCTGTACAACAAATTTTAGTTGACAGCCTCCATATTAATTGTCCGATCTACCTATCTAATTTTCTACATTTTTCTCCTTTCGTCTGAACTGCTTGTTGTCCAAGTTTCACTCCGCTCCATACAAAAATCTTCAGAGAATAATTTGTTATACTTACATTTATGTGCAATGTTAACAAATCTCTCTTTTCCAGAAACACTGCTATTGGTAGTACAAACCTACATTTTATAGACCCCTCTAATTCCGCCACACTCAGTTATTTTTCTGCATAAATACAAACTCACCTATTTACCTTCAACGTCAGGGTTTAGTAGCCTTATTCCTTCATCATCGCCTTATTTAATTCGACCACTTTTTATAATACTTGTTTTAATTTCGTATATTCTTCTTATAACTTCTTTTCAAGACACTACCCTCTCAGTTCACTTGCTGCTCCGACTCCCTTACTATGTCATCGGAAGACTGCAAAATTTTTATTACTTCTAACTTTAATTCTTTCTTCAGATTTCTTCTTCGTTTATTTTACTGCTAGCTCAAAGCATGATAAAAATAACATCGAGATGAGCGCTGTCTGACTCCCTTCTCAATTACTGCTTCCCTTTTACGCCCTTCGACTCTTATAATTGCTTGTCGGTTTCTGTACTAGTTGTAGATAACTTATCGCTGCTTGTATTCGGCCCTACTAACTTAAGAATTTCCGAACGTGTATTCCATTAAACATTGCCAAAAATTTTTTTTAACTCTACCAATGGTATAAATGTAAATCTATCTTTCTTCAGTCTGTCTTTCAAGATAAGTCGTAAGGCCTATATAACGTGGCTTGCTCCTACATTTCGCAAGAACCCAAAATGATCTTCCCAGTGGTCGGCTTCTAGTTGGTTTTTCCACTCTCCTGTAAAAAATTCCTACATGTTTTAGCAACTTAAATAACGTTTTCACTGTCGCAATAATACTTTTTACATATTCACATCAACATCCGGGATCCATTTAGTTTTTCATCTCTCCTAGGTATTTGAACGTAGATATTTTTATTTATATTTATCTCAGTTTTTATTGGTAATTTCGGTTGCCAGTATAGATCTCAACTACTATACGTCAGAGCTGGTAGTCAACCCTATTAGTATTCCTTATGAGGTCTATTAGAACTGTACTTTTCTTCACATTGCAACAAACGTGTCTTCTGTTTATTTTTCCAGCTACTTCTCATTAGATTCGTCTTTCTTCGATAAACTCTCAATTCATATTCTGTACGCATTACGTCGTTCATCCCATTCGGCACAATCTGCTATTATTCTTCACTTTCACGGAGGATAGCGATGTCATCAGCGAGTCTTATCATTGATATGGTTTCACCTAGAGTTTTAACCTCACTTTTGAGCCTTTCATGTTTACCTCTTACATTTAGATGTACAGATTGAACAGTTGGGGCGAATGACTGCTTCGATATCTTACATCTTTTTCAGTCCGAGCACTTAGTTCTTAGTCTTCCAGTCTGATTGCCGCCTCTTGGTTCTTGTACATATTATATTTTACTCGTCGTTCCTTATAACTTACCCCTATTTTTCTCAGAATTTCGAAAATCTGGCACCATTTTACATTGTCGAACGCTTTTTCCAGGTCGACCAATCCAATAAACATGCGTCGATTTTTATTCGTTCTTTCTTCCATTGTCAACCACAGCGTCAGATCAACACCTGTGGTGCCTTTACCTTTCTTAGAGCCAAACTGATCGTCGTCTAAGTGATCCTCAGTTATCCTTTCCAGTCTTGTGTGTGTTATCCTTGTCATCAGCTTCGCTGAATGAGCTGTTAACCTCACTGTGTGACGGTTCTCGCACTTGTCGTCTTTTACTATCTTCGGAATTGTCTGGATGATGTTTCCGCAAAGACTGATGGTATAACGCCAGTCTCGTACAGTCTACAAACCAGTGTGAATAGTTGTTTTGTTGCCACTACCTCCAATGACTTTAGATACTCCGATGGAATGTTATCTACCCCTTCCGCCTTATTTGATCTTAAGTGTTCCAAACCCCTTAAATTTTATATCTAGTACTGGATCCTTTAGCACTTCTCTGTCCTGTTTTTTTCTTGTATCCTAATCAGAAAAGTCCTCCCACTCGTAGCGGCCTTCTATACATTCTTTCCACCTATCCGCTCTCTCCTCTGCATTTAACAGTGGATTCCTACAGTACTCTTAATGTTACACCCTTACTTTTATTTTCAATGAGCTTGGTTTTGACTTTTCTGTAGGCTGAGTCAGCCCTTCCGACAGTCATTTCTTTTTCAGTTGCTTCGCGTTTTTCATGCTGCCATTTTGCCTTAGCTTCTCTGCCCTTCCTATTTATTTCATTCCTAATTAACTTGTATTTCTGTCTTCCTGGGTATCCCTAAACACTTCTGTACTTTCTTCATTCGTCGATCAGCTAACGTATTTCATCTCTTATCCATGGATTCTTCGCAGTTGCCTTCATTGTACCTACTGTTTTTACTCCAGCTTCCGTTACCGCCTTTTTTAGAGATCCATTCTTTCTAGTAAAATATTAATTACCGCAGTGTCTATAGCCTCAGAGAACTTCAAGTGTTTATTTTCGTTCCTTAGTATTTCCGTGTCCCACTTCTTTGCGCATTAATTCTTCCTGTCTAATATCGTAAACTTCAGCCCAATGTTCATCATTGCTAGATTGTGGTCTGAATCTACGCCTTACAATCCGATATCTGAATTCGGAATCTCTGCCTGACCAAGTTGTAATTTAACTGAAATCTTCCTGCATTTCAAGGTCTTTTCCATCTTCACCTCCTCCTCTTGTGATTCTTTAACAAAGTATTCACTTTTACTAGTTGAAATTTATTGCAGGAATCTATTAACCTTTCTCCTCTCTCGTTCCTACTACCAAGCCAATATTCTCCTGTAACCCTTTCTTCTGCTCCCTCCGAAAGAACCGCATTCCAATCCACTATGACTATTAGATTTTCATCTCCCTTTACGTACTGAAGTACCTGTAAAATATCGTCGTATACTTTCTCTATTTCTACACCCCTTACTTGCGGTGTAGGCATGTATACCTGAACTATAGTTGTCGGTAGTGGTCTGCTGTCGATTCTGATGAGAATAACCCTATCAAAGACTTGTTCACAGTAACTCACTGTCTGCCCCACCTTCCTACTATTCATAACGAATACTACCCCCGTTTCTACCATTTTCTGTTGCTGTTGATATTACCCCACACTCGTCTGAGCAGATATTTTTGTCCTCTTTCCATTTCACTTCACTAACATTCACTGCATCTAGATTGAACCTTAGCGTTTCCCTTTCCAGGTTTTATAGCTTCCCTACCACCTCTAAACTTCAGAGATTCCAAGCCCCGACTTGAGGCACGTTATGCTTTCGTTGGTTATTCAATCTTTTCCTCATGGTCACCTGCCCCTAGGAAGTCCCCTCAAAAAGATCCGAATGGGCGATTTGTCCTGAATCTTTTGCAGTGGAGAGATCATCGTTACAAATTTTGTTTTCAATTACAGGCCAAATTTTCCTTGGATAAACATTATTTGTCTTTATTACAGTGATTTCCATTGCCTTCTGCATCCTCATGCCTTTGACCATTGCTGAATCCTCGGCCTTTTAGGCGCAGTTTCCACTCTCAAAGGCGAGGGATTGCTCTGAACCATTGTCTGCTCCCCTTCCCTCTTTGACAGGGCCGTTGGAAAAATGAGGCAGACTTCATAGGCCGGAAGTCATCGGATACCAATGATGATGATAGTTATTCGAAATTTAAGCTGTGGCGAGGTTCGAGACCGGGACCGAAAACGTTTTGATTTCCTGTCAAAGACGCTACCCCTAGACGGTGAGTCCTTGCATGTATGTAACACCATAGATCAAAAGACGTACAGGATAAACTTATTGCCTCTTGTAATATCTCCGTCTCGTTTGCAATAAAAAGAAAACAATCAACAATTGTGAAGTGAGATAAATCGCACTCAGTCTATATAAGTTCCAGTAAACTATACACATATTACAAGTTCGAGAAGCGATTGAGGACCACTTCAAAGTCCTAGGAATAGAATTATACAGTTATCTCAAATTTGATGTCGAAATATTGACTGCTGCTGCTCACAATATTTAGTGTAATAATTGCACACTAAACACTGCATTGAATAATTCCCACCGTCATATGCGTAGCCTTTCAAATTATGATTTTTCAACGTTCTAAATACGTTATGTTGAAACTGATTGATGACATTTAGCAGCATGCACACGACTCCACAGAATAGCTTTACCTGAAGCGCTTGGGGGAGGCTCTACAAGTACAGTCATCAGAAAGTAAGAAAACTATGTAATTTCAAAGTAGAGAAAATGTTTTGGAAGTTATAATCACCATTGTCAACACAGTGGCTGTGGACATGTAATTTTCACACTGGTAAAGTTTCACTAATGACGTCTTTTTACTTGTATATACTGAACAATTATGGTCTCAATATCGTGGTCTCATTGGTAGGACACTGAGAAAATGTAGTAGGCCTGCAAATGAGACTGCTTACAAAACACTCACGCAACGCGTCCTAGAATAGATGGTTGATGTTAGATGCAAACTATCTATCGAAAGAGTACCAGTACTGAGAAAGGAATCTTGGAATATACTACGTATCAATATTTCGATGATAGCGAAGATAAGACTAATCCAGTTACATCTTGCACTACGGTATTTAAGAAATAGTGTGCTCCATAACTTTATGTATAATTCCCTCTAAAATGAACTTCACAGTTGTTTGCAGAGTGTGGGTGTAGATGAAGATGTAGAAGTTGATACATGGCGTACGAGAAGCCGCGTAACAGGAATAGTCAATCACTGCACTTTCAGAGTGACCTAGAAGCAGATAATTACGGCTCAAGTTTCAGAATGTACGGAGCGAAATTCACACCAACTTAATGTCATCGTCTGGCTTGGATCGTAGATAGTAGCGAACGGCGGGTCGAGAAGCGATGCCGCACGTTAAATGGGTCGGTAAGATCCTATTAGCTTGTTCACCAACCTCGGGCCGCACCAGTGAGCAGCGAGACGGCAACATAAACGCACCTTAAAGCACCCACAAGACATCGTTAAATGTCCAGGTAACATCGTACACGTATACACCAACGGCACATATGCGAACGATTAGAACTGGAATTCTGTGATAGGTAGAACGAGCAGCAGAGTGTGTTAGTATTGTTATCTGGCGTGGTAAGGTACATAACGGGTTGGGTATGAACAATGTCAGATGAGTGATCATTGTAGGGGACACACAAATGGTGTGCAATCTTGGAAGCCAGCATTATCAGCACGACACAGAATTAGAAAGGGGCCTCATCGTGCGTCTCCATTTGGCGACTTTGTCGAATTTTGCAATCATATCCACATTCACGGGGCAGTCGCGTGTAACAGTGGCCCGATGTTGGACTGCATGCAACGAGGGCGCAGGTAAAACTGTCGTCAAGGTTTCAATCGCTCATGTGAATACCACAAGGAAGGATTCCTGTATTGTGGACGAAGCGTATCGTAGCCTCTTGACATTTGCGCGCGCCGTCTGAGAACAAGTAATTGCAAATAGAGCATTTACTAGGTAGCAAGAACTGCTGATGAACGGTATCACATTATATTTAGCCATGAACTGTGTTCCTACAACACCCTGGGTGACCACCGTAGGTAGGTATGAAGACAAAATTTGAGGAGTATCATTGTTCGTGTCTTTTGGAGAAACAGTGTGATGTTACTCCTGGAGTCACGGCATGGGAAACCTCGCAGCTTGTAGTGATTGAGAGAACCCTTATGGGACATTGGTGTCTCATGGAGATCCTGTGGCGTCATGTATTACCTCTTACGCGACAGTATCGTGTTAGCGTTTTTCGAAACAACAGTGCTGATCCACAAATGGCACGTATGTATATGAACCCTTTGCGTAATGTTGAGGTACTACCACTGCCATCAAGATCCCCAGTTAAGTCTCCGATATGAGTGCTAACAGTTCGCATGTCGGGTCCGTCGTAGTGTCAGTATCCACTTACATTATTTATGGATCAGACTGCCTCAGGAGGAGTGCAATGACTTTATGACGCACTTTACAACAGTAACAGTCCATGTCTTGGGGAAAAAGACGGTGCAACATCCTACTGATACGTGGGCTCAATATTGCCAAGTTCTTTGTCGATTTGATTCGATTTTGTAACCACGTATTCTCTCAACCCGCCAAGTTTCATATTGTTTCTTTGTCCCCTCTTGGGTGCTTAACTTATTTTGTAGGGCAGTGTATTTTCCGGACGGACTTCTTTTATTTTATGCTCACTCTCTAGAACTATCAGTGATCAGTTTGTCTGGGACTGGCAGACACATGAAAGAAATGTAAAATGTGTAGTAAAATGGGGGAGCATTGCTGTGTCGCGTAGCAATGTCAGTCGGTATCTGTCAGTGAGAGTGAATGAACTGGTTGGTAAGAGGACGCCGACGATGACGGATCACGATACTTGGTGTGAGCGTCGCATGGGTCCAGGAAGCTATAATCGAATTCCATCACGATATTGGTGCTTAGTCTCTCTTCGAAGGGCTTACACAAAAAAACTATCGCACAGCCGTGATGCGATTTTGAGCACTTTTCACTACGCATGCAACCACGAGTCGGACGCATCTAGTCACTGGCAGACTATGAGTATCCAGTAAATATGAATGTTATTCCGAGCCAGATTTTGCTAAAACTTCCATTTTTATTTGCAGTAAATCTGAAGACCTTCACTACAAATAATTATATCTACCGTAAACATCAATTACATCCCACTAGTCATTGTTACTACACTGTCAAGTCACATTAATACCCTACCGGCCATTAAAATTGCTACACCACGAAGATGAGGTGCTACAGACGCGAAATTTAACCGACAGGAAGAAGATGCTGTGATATGCAAATGATTAGCTTTTCAGAGCATTCACACAAGGTTGGCGCCGGTGGCGACAACTACAACGTGCTGACATGAGGAAAGTTTCCAACCGATTTCTCATACACAAACAGCAGTTGACCGGCGTTGCCTGGTGAAACGTTGTTGTGATGCCTCGTGTAAGGAGGAGAAATGCGTACCATCACGTTTCCAACTTTGATAAACGTCGGATTGTAGCCTATCACGATTGCGGTTTATCGTATCGCGACATTGCCGGTCGCGTTGGTCGAGATCCAATGACTTAGAAGAATATGGAATCGGTGAGTTCAGGAGGGTAATACGGAACGCCGTGCTGGATCCCAACTGCCTCGTATCACTAGCAGTCGAGATGACAGGCATCTTATCCGCATGGCTGTAACGGGTCATGGAGCCACGTCTCGATCCCTGAGGCAACAGATGGGGACGTTTGCAAGTCAACAACCATCTACACGAACAGTTCGACGACGTTTGCAGCTGCGTGGACTATCAGCTCGGAGACCATGGCTGCGGTTACCCTTGACGCTGCATCACAAAAAGGAGCGCCTGCAATGGTGTACTCAACGACTAACCTGGGTGCACAAATGGCAAAACGTCATTTTATCGGATGAATCCAGGTTCTGTATACAGCATCATGATGGTCGCATCCGTGTTTGACGACATCGCGGTGAACGAACATTGGAAGCGTGTATTCGTCATCGCCATACTTGCGTACCACCTGGCGTGATGGTATAGGGTGCCATTGGTTACACGTCTCGGTCACCTCTTGTTCGCATTGACGGCACTTTGAAAAGTGGATGTTACATTTCAGATGTGTTACGACCCGTGGCTCTACCCTCATTCGATCCCTGCGAAACCTTACATTTCAGCAGTATAATGCACGACCGCATGTTGCAGGTCCTGTACGGGCCTCTCTGGATACAGAAAATGTTCGGCTGCTGCCCTGGCCAGCACATTCTCCAGATCTCTCAATAATTGAAAACGTCTGGTCAACGGTGGCCGAGCAACTGGCTCGTCACAATACGCCAGTCACTACTCTTGATGAACTGTGGTATCGTGTTGAAGCTGCATGGGCAGCTGTACCTGTACACCTCATCCAAGCTCTGTCTGACTTAATGCCCAGGCGTATCAAGGCCGTTATTACGGCCAGAGGTGGTTGTTCTGGGTACTGATTTTTCAGGATCTATGCACCCAAACTGCATGAAAATGTAATCACATGTCAGTTCTAGTATAATATATTTGTCCAATGAATACCCATTTATCATCTGCATTTCTTCTTGGTGTAGCAATTGCAATGGCCAGTAGTGTATGACAAACTGTAAAAAACCTGAAGAGCCACAATTTTGTATCGTGAATCGACGTGACACGTGCTGGAAGAGTATCAATGAGGCTCTGGATGTACCGTCAGGGCCGGCCGGGGTGGCCGAGCGGTTCTAGGGGCTACAGTCTGGAACCGCGCGACCGCTACGGTAGCAGGATCAAATCCTGCCTCGTGCATGGATGTATGTGATGTCCTTAGGTTAGTTAGGTTTACGTAGTTCTAAGTTCTAGGGGACTGATGACCTCAGAAGTTAAGTCCCATAGTGCTCAGAGCCATTTGAACCATTTTGTAGCGTCAGGGGCGTGGAGTCATACCGATATCTGTGTCGTGGCCAGCTAAGCTAAGTTTCATAGCTGAGGACTCATGGCACAAATAACCCGAATGAGGGGGTCCCACAGGCTATTTTGCGATTTTGGTTGCAGGGCAGTGCGATAAACTCATCTTGGTGCTCTTCGAAAAATGCACGTGTGTGTCGGATTGCGTTGTCCTGCTGGTAGATACCATCCTGACGAGGATAAAGGCACATGGTCCCAAGCGGCATCCATTGTGTCCTTCACAATGACGAGATCAAGCAGTCAATGTCACGAAAACATTCCACAGACCATAACATTTCTTCCTCCGACCTGTACCATTGCGATGATGGTTGCAGGGTGTTTCCTTTCACACCGACGAGATCATTCGAAAGTCTGCTGTCGCCACTCAGTAGACGTACAGTTGTGATATCGGAATTCAGATTCCAGCCTTTGTGGCCGATGAATAGCAGTCGGCATGAGTTCGCTGGGCGCTCATTGAGGAGACACTGCCGGTAGTCCCTCGTTTCATCTGGGAGAACAGTTACTTAACAGCTGCACATCTGTCCGCCGTTACACTTCCTCAACCGCAGTCGCTTCTGTCATCTGTGGCCCGTGGTGGAACATCGTTGCCTCGCTTCCTGTTTTGGGTAGCATCATTTTGTCATGTGCGATATACTTTAACCATTGTGAGACACGAAAAATTTACGAACTTGCCATTTTCGAAAATTCTTCGAGTCTTGTTCCGAAAGCTAATTATCATGTCTCTTTGGACGTCAGGGAAATAGCTCTGTTTCAGCGTTACGACACAGGCGGCACTGTTTTCCGCGTGTCTCCGACACGCTTTATATACCCTTCACAGCTAGTGTTGCCACCGTCCGTTTGTGAGTGGTTACTGCACGCTCACGTTGAACATAGGAGGTGATCACAGTAAAACGACTGGACCATGTATCAAATTTTAAAGAAGAAGCTATTTAATTACTGAAGTATCTTCTTGCTTGTGTTCAAATTCTGTTTTTGGAAAGTTCCTTAAACAGAACGTCTAAACTGTAATACATGAAACTGCTGTTGTTTAACACTAAACCAATTAAATTAATTGTTTTTGCTAATACAGATTATAACACAATTCATAAATATACGAGGATAATTTATGAACCGTAAATTCACTGTTCAGCATGCGAAAATTCATTCAGACAGTACCCCACAATTGAAATGCCTTACATATCAATTCCAATTATGACTGTTATTTTGTACGCGATGTTCGAAATTCTGATGAAAATAGGGGTTAGCTATAGAGAGATACGGGTAATATCCACTATGATACGATTGGACGATCAGTAACGAAGTGCTAGAAAGGGTGTAACACTTGGATATAGCCTTTAGCCCCTGCTCTTCAATCTGTACATCGAAGAAGCAATGATGGCAGCGCGAAGTGGCTGAGCGGTTTGGGGCACCATGTCACGGATTGCGCGGCCCCTCACACCGGAGGTTCGAGTCCTCCCTCGGGCTTGAGTTTGTGTGCTGTTCTTAGCATTAGTTAGTTTAAATTAGTTTAAGTAGTTTGTAAGTCTAGGGACCGATGACCTCAGCAGCTTGGTCCCTTAGAAATTCACACACACAAGCAATGATGGAAAAGGTGAAAGCATATCAGTGATATGATACGCTGATAACTCTGCTATCACGAATGAATGTGAACAAGAATTACATGATCTGCTGAATGGAGCAAATAGCCTAATGATTACAGTATACCGATTGATAGTAAACTAACGCAAGGTGAAAGTAATGAGAAGTAGCAGAAATGAGAACAGCGAGAAATTTAACAGCAGGATTGATGGTCACGAAGTAGATGAAGTAAGGAAATTCTGCTACCTATGCAGCAAAATAGTCAATGACGGCCGGAACAAGGACATCAAAAGCAGACTAGCACTGGCAAAAGGGATTTCTTGCCCAACAGAAGTCTATTAGTGTCAAACATAAGCCTTGATTTGAGGAAGATATTTCTGAGAATGTACGTTTGGAGCACAGCATTGTATGGTAGTGAAACATAGACTGTGAGAAAACGGGACAGAAGAGAATCGAAGCATCTGAGATGTGGTGCTACACACGTATTTTGAAAATTAGGTGGACTGATAAGGTAAGAAATGAGGAGGTTATGCGCAAAATCAGAAGCGAAAACAAATTGCGGAAAACATTGACAAGGAGAAGGGACAGGATAATAGATCAGTTCAGACATAGGGAATGACTTCCATGCCACTAGAGCGATCTGTAGAGGGCAAAAACTGTAGAGGTTGACAGAGTTTGGAATATATCCACCAACAGTATACATACTGTCTCTGTCAGACTTATTAGACTGTGTTTTAAGTAGGAAATAGCTTAAATGTTGATTTTTGCTGAGTTGTAGTGGATTTATATTACTCTGAAATCACCTTTTTCAGATGTTCCAGGCTCTCCCCTTCGGTAATAGACAACATGGCGTGAAGTACCTCCGACATGACGTTCGTTAATTGCATTCCCTTCCTAATTGAGCTCAGGCAGTTAATTAGAATGCCTTGGGACCCACTAAAGTGCAGCCGGAGTGTGGAAGGCTTTGAGGACATAGGGAAGCCAGTTACAGAGCCTGGCGCTTACGAAATTGAGGCTTGGATGCGGTCGACGCCACAAGAGGTGTTGCGGAGAGGTATCATCCCGAGTTACAGGCGCACAGGGTTAATGTGGCCGTGACTACGCAGAAAAAGTTACCTCTAAAAGGCTCGACAGGCAATACGGAGATATGAGTGTGTCTGTTATCGTCTGATATTCATTATGAAACTTAGAGCGTTACGAACAGAATACTTAGAATAAAAATACTGAAGCATTGTTACATGCAGTGTGGCGAAATTTAGTCAGTTCTTTTGTAGCATTTAACCCATGATAAGCACTAAAACCAGTTACAGATGTCACTGACACAAATTTTGTTGAAAATTAAAAGAAAAAAAATTATTTTGTAAAACGTTTTTTCGTGGAAATTCTGATCTACCTTCCTTCCCATTTTTTAATTCACGAAAAACCGATTACCAAGTGCAGTGGAATGTAGTTAACATTAAATAATCTGAATGATCAAGTACAGTGCTTGAAACAGGTAGTCGACTTTCACAGCAAATGCTATCAGACACGAAATTATTTTTAGAAAAATGGAAAATTTTACGAGAACTATGTATTAACTCCGTCCGAACAGCCCTAGGAAGGCACAACGGTACTGACCGACCACCGTTACACCATCAGCCGAAGTCCCTGGATGCGAATATGGAGAGGCATGTGGTCAGCACACCATTCTCCCCCCGGTCATTGACCGGTTTCGTGAGCGAAGCCGGTACTTCTCAGTCAAGTAGCTTCTCAGTTAGTGTCACGAGGGCTGAGTACGCCCCGCTTGCCAACACCGCTCGGCAGACCTGAACGATCACCCATCCAAGTGCTAGCCAAGCTCCACAGCGCTTAACTTCGGCGATGTGACAGGAACCGGCGTTACCATTGCAGCAAGCCCATTGGCAACTATGTATAAGCACAATTTTCCAAAGTTAGCTCGTGGCTCCAATAAATAACATCGGTTCATCTATCAAATGCTCGACAGATCAAAACACGTCATTCGTAGTGAGTTTTAGATTGATCTGATGTTGCGTGAGCTTCATAAACGGACCATCTACCAGTACGTGTAGCAAATACAGCCCCTTTAAACTCGTTTATTCTAGTTAAGCCTGAAAGTGTACTTTAATACGCTAAAAATTTACATTACACCGATGTATTAAAGATACCAACGGCTAATGAAAACAGAGGTATACATTGTTCATGTAAGATAAAAAATAAATTTATGTATTTATCCTGTAATTTGTAACGGTAACTCAAGTCTCCTTAAGCTAAAAATGACGCAGTTGAACGTTTAGTTTGTAAGATGTGTAATGAATGTGTAACGGGAATTTTTTTTAAATGTTCCACCCTCAGGTTGTCGACAAAAGTTTTCCAGTGGCCAAGATGTTTGCGTAGTAAACAATTTATACAAAAACATTAGCTTAATTACGTAATTAGTTAATGAAATAATTAATTAGGAATGTTTACATAATTACAAGGTGCGTTCAATAAGTAATGCGACCAAATTCATAAAAATCATTTATTGAATATATTCGTACCAATAATCAAAAATTTTCAAAATAGCTCCCTCTTGCGTCGATACACTTCTAGAGGTGGTGTTTCCATTCTTGGACGGCATCCTGGACTGCCTTTTCCGGAATGTCCTCTAGAGATGATGTAACATGCAGCTGGATGCTTTCAATTGTGTCCCAATGTTTTCTTTCATGACTCCTTTTAACCGAGGAAACAAACAAATGTCAGCGGGAGCTATGTCAGGACTGTAGGGAGGCTGGGGAACCAATGGGGTCTCGGTCCTGGCCAAGAAGTCGTTGACAATGAAGGCGCTGTGACTCGGCGCGTTGTCGTGGTGAACTTTCCACGTGTCCTTGATGTCGCTTCGGCAGCGCGAGGCCCTCCTTTTCTGTCTTTTGAGCACTTCGAAGTAGAAAGCTGAGTTCGCTGTAGTCCCGGTAGGTACGAATTCGTGGTGGACAATGCCTCTGACGTCAAAGAAGACAATGATCATGGTTTTGATCCTGGACTTGCTAATGTGTGCCTTCTTGGGACGAGTCGACGATGTGGTGTGCCACTCTGAACTGCCTTATTGTCTCAGGGTCGTACTCAAAAATCCACGAGTCATCACCAGTGATAACTGAGTTTAAAAAAAATGAGGATCATTTTCACACATTTCCAACATTTCTCGGCACCGAAGCACTCGCATGTGCTTGTGCTCGTCGGTCAACACTTTTAGGACGAGTTTGGCACACACCTTTCTCATGTTCAAATCTTCGGTCACAATGCGGAAAACGGTTGTTTTTGACATGTTTAGAGTTTGTGCTATCAATTGAAGGTTCAGCCGTCTGTCAGAGTTCAAACAATCGCGCACACGCGTCACATTTTCGTCGACTCGTGCGGTTGATGGCCGTCCACTGCAAGGTTTGTCAGTGACCTCCTCTCGGCCCTGCATGAATGACTTGTGCCATCAGTCCCAAAGGAATGCTGAAGTAATGGAAACGTTTCGGTGTCGGACTTCCCAAGCTTAACGCAAAATTTGATAGCGAACCGTTGCTCTACAGAATGACCCAGTGTGCCGCGTTACATAAACTAAAACGAGGTTGACGGAAACGCACGTCCTGACTCGCCGACAGCTCGTTTTGAAGCTAACACCACCCTCCACGTAGCCCATCCGGTTACAACACGCTATGGTGCACCGTTGCGTCAGAAAAAAATTGGTCACATTACTTATGGAACGCACTCTGTATTCCTCTGATACTAGCTATTCTATGATTAATTACTAATTACTGAGAGAATGGCTACTAACTGGAGGAAAATTATATAATAATTTCAAAATTTATTAACATCTTTATAAACACTGCTACTGCTAACAAACTGGTACTTCAGTATTCGCGTACGCGTGGGATATCTTGATTAAAATTTCATCTTCATGTGAACCTCATTGGCAGGAGGAAGCCATTCTTACAGGCGAAGACTGATGTGAGTGCATGATGGATATTCGGTATCGATCTAACGTTACTGGAACATTCAGATGGATGTCACAAACAGCATACAGAGATAAAGAGCAAGGGAGCAGCTTATCGCCATCTTGCGGACATTGAGAAACGTTGACACATTGGCATGACGGACTTGGGAACATCGCACAGATAATTGACTGTAGTGGATTGACTGCAAAACAAGTGGAGAGTATAGTCGGCGATAGCATTAATGGCCTCTGGCCGCGCAGCTTACGGGGAATACCACGGTTTTAACTCGGCTGAAAGTGCATAGACAGTAACTACGTTCCGTTCCTGCACTTCGGTGACGACGCACACTGCCTCGCCTGACTTTGTTTCACATTTAAAGGACGAGTACACCTTAAAATACGATAATTTGCCTTTATGTCCTTCAGCCGTTATGAGAAAACTCACTGAACACACACAGAATACCACAGAACTTAGTCAATCTTAGTTTCGTGCCCTTAAAACACGATAGAAAGCTCAAATATGATGGAGGTTAACACAGTATGGAACACTATTACAGACTGAGTGTTGATACCCCATATACACTCCTGGAAATGGAAAAAAGAACACATTGACACCGGTGTGTCAGACCCACCATACTTGCTCCGGACACTGCGAGAGGGCTGTACAAGCAATGATCACACGCACGGCACAGCGGACACACCAGGAACCGCGGTGTTGGCCGTCGAATGGCGCTAGCTGCGCAGCATTTGTGCACCGCCGCCGTCAGTGTCAGCCAGTTTGCCGTGGCATACGGAGCTCCATCGCAGTCTTTAACACTGGTAGCATGCCGCGACAGCGTGGACGTGAACCGTATGTGCAGTTGACGGACTTTGAGCGAGGGCGTATAGTGGGCATGCGGGAGGCCGGGTGGACGTACCGCCGAATTGCTCAACACGTGCGGCGTGAGGTCTCCACAGTACATCGATGTTGTCGCCAGTGGTCGGCGGAAGGTGCACGTGCCCGTCGACCTGGGACCGGACCGCAGCGACGCACGGATGCACGCCAAGACCGTAGGATCCTACGCAGTGCCGTAGGGGACCGCACCGCCACTTCCCAGCAAATTAGGGACACTGTTGCTCCTGGGGTATCGGCGAGGACCATTCGCCACCGTCTCCATGAAGCTGGGCTACGGTCCCGCACACCGTTAGGCCGTCTTCCGCTCACGCCCCAACATCGTGCAGCCCGCCTCCAGTGGTGTCGCGACAGGCGTGAATGGAGGGACGAATGGAGACGTGTCGTCTTCAGCGATGAGAGTCGCTTCTGCCTTGGTGCCAATGATGGTCGTATGCGTGTTTGGCGCCGTGCAGGTGAGCGCCACAATCAGGACTGCATACGACCGAGGCACACAGGGCCAACACCCGGCATCATGGTGTGGGGAGCGATCTCCTTCACTGGCCGTACACCACTGGAGATCGTCGAGGGGACACTGAATAGTGCACGGTACATCCAAACCGTCATCGAACCCATCGTTCTACCATTCCTAGACCGGCAAGGGAACTTGCTGTTCCAACAGGACAATGCACGTCCGCATGTATCCCGTGCCACCCAACGTGCTCTAGAAGGTGTAAGTCAACTACCCTGGCCAGCAAGATCTCCGGATCTGTCCCCCATTGAGCATGTTTGGGACTGGATGAAGCGTCGTCTCACGCGGTCTGCACGTCCAGCACGAACGCTGGTCCAACTGAGGCGCCAGGTGGAAATGGCATGGCAAGCCGTTCCACAGGACTACATCCAGCATCTCTACGATCGTCTCCATGGGAGAATAGCAGCCTGCATTGCTGCGAAAGGTGGATATACACTGACTAGTGCCGACATTGTGCATGCTCTGTTGCCTGTGTCTATGTGCCTGTGGTTCTGTCAGTGTGATCATGTGATGTATCTGACCCCAGGAATGTGTCAATAAAGTTTCCCCTTCCTGGGACAATGAATTCACGGTGTTCTTATTTCAATTTCCAGGAGTGTATGTAGTTGTCTACTGCGCATCTCCGGCCCAGAGTCCATAAACGCTGTCGTCGACTTTAGATGTATTCCATCTTTCCAGAAGGACTACACCAAGACAATATCGTACGGTTGTTCTACTGGTACTGACGAGCAGACCGACGACAGGTGAAAGCAGGGTGTCTCCAAGAACCGAATCACATAAGTGGAATATCGATTTAGATTCGAGTTGGATATTCCGCATACAACCGACCCTATACAACAGACAGCACAGACTTAGCACTTGTTGCAGAACGGGAGTCAACTGGGATATTGAGTGGCATTTTGTGACGAGTCTTGCCTCTGTCTGTGGCGGTCAGGTCCATGTCAATATGTCCGTAGAGGACCTAATGAAATATCACATTAAGCACTGTCCCTCAAAGCTTATACCACTCCATCTCCTGTAATCATGGGGTGGGCAGATATTGTTTTTGACACCAGGAACATTCGGTAGCTGTTGAAGCGAGACTGAATGCTCTAATCTCTGTAACATATTCCTCATGACCAGGATAGCAAATTGCATACTCTAGCAGAATAATGCAAGAATCTACAACGCACAGCAGAAACGACTTTTGGAACACAGGTATACTTGACTGTCCAGCCCAGTCCCTTGAGTAGTCACCAGTAGTGAATGCCTGGAATGGGATGAGAGGATATATTCATACAGACGTACAGCTAGCAGTCCTCATATTATGCCACAGCATGCTTTCAGGTATGGCAAAAAGTTCCTCCGACTAACAGTCTGTTTGTCTCCATGAGGCAACGAAGGCAACAATGTATTCGCGTCAATGTGGGTGATCTCGTACTGATGTTGATGTTGGACCTCAATTCCGATTGGAATCAAAGTGTAATCATTTCACACCAATTACGTGATGTACATTTCCCAATGACTCACAAATTTCGAACTGATACTTCATGGTGATAGGACAGTGAATATTCAGTTTTCTGTACCTGTTACAGAGTAATTCATTTTAGCATCGTTTTCGAGGAAATACTGCTTTCCGAAAATAGTCACACAGTCGTCTAGACTATATCTTTCACTATTCAAATCTTAAGGTTGTAACAAAAGAAATATAGAAAAAAACCAGGGACTATCGTTCAATTAACACCAAAGGAATCATCCTGACTTGGTTTAACCAAATTATTGAAAACAAGGAAAATCTAAACGTGGAAGGAACACATGAATATAACATCTTGTATAAATTCCGGTCATTTGGTTGGATTGGTTTAGAAATGCGGTATGGCTTTGCTGATGAAACTTTGCTCGGAGTTGCCTCAGTTTTTCTAAAGGAAACGAGTCGCAGTGGTAAGACGTGGTGTGGAACATCCCTCTCTATTAAGAGCCCGGGATCTTAAGGGGTACGCTTTCTCGCTAGGACCATAGTGATGCCTGCAGTACTGCTTGTGAATTATGCAGGAGACCTGGTCCCACTAAAACAATCCCTGTTAGCCTAAGCACATAGAAACTGACATGACAGTAGTTAATTATCATATTCAGCGGTGCCCAGAATAGTGGCGGAACTGGTGGGTAATTACTGAACATTGGAAAACATGTAGAACCTCTCAGGACTATGCAAAAACCAGTTAACCGATAATGGATAAGTTCTCACATAACTTGTGCCGAGATGATTGGACTACATAAACAAAGTACATATATTTCCATAGGAACTGTTTCTAGGAAACAGAATTCTCCATAGCGGCAGCCACATGTATCATAGCAGACAGACGTGAGTAAGAAGAAATGAATACCACGTTCGTCATTTCAGAAAGGTATGTTACATATGTGCAGTGGAGCTAGAAAGAAGAGAGAAATAAATGCGGATATTAAATGGACTGTGTAATCCAGACAGACTGAGCTCGCAATGGAGTCAACGACGCATAGTTGCTTAAATACCCTGATCGTCCAGAACATTATGACCACCTACCTAACAGCCACATCATCTTCATGAAGGAGTGTACGTGATCTGCAACCAGTGTACGATACACCTTGGCCGTCATGGTGCCTCACACGAGCTCCACTGGATCCCCGGATGGAAACATGAATGTTCCCCAGAGCATAATAGAGCCGCCGCCAGCTTGTATTTCTCTTGCAGTACAGGTGTCAAGGGGCTGTTTACTTGGAAGACGACGGATTCACGTCCTCGCACCTGCATGATGAAGGAGATACCGGGATTCATCAGATCATGGAACGCTCTGCCGCTGCACCAACGTCCACTGCCAATGGTCACGTGCCCATTTCAATCGTAATTGTCGATGAGTTGGTGGTGACATTGGCACAAGCATGGGTCGTCGGCTGCGGAGGTACGCTGTGTGTTCAGACACACTTGTAATCTGACCAACATTAAAGTATGATGTTAGTTTGGCTCTGAGCACTATGGGGCTAACTTCTAAGGTCATCAGTCCCCTAGAACTTAGAACTACGTAACATCACACACATCCATGCCCGAGGCAGGATTCGAACCTGCGACCGTAGCGGTCGCGCGGTTCCAGTCTGTAGCGCCTAGAACCGTTCGGCCACTTCGGCCGGCTATGATGTTAGTTTTTCCACACCTCGCCACCGGCCCTGTTTCACTATTCAGCCCAGCCTACGACGTCCGATATGTGTAATGAAGGGCGGTAGCCCAACCCCATGTCGTCTGGACGTTGTTTCACCTCGATTTCGCCTCGAATACCGACAAGTTGTGCAGTTTCTGAAATGCTTGTGCCGAACCTCTGGGTCATCACTGTCCGCCCTCGATCAAACTCAGATAGATCACGCGCCTTCCCCATTCTACACACGGACATCACACTCATTGATACTAGATGCACAGTGTGTGTGTCTGAGTAGCAGTCATTCCTCGCCAGGTAGCGCTGTTGTAGCCTGGACGGGTTTATATCGATAGTAGGTCGGTGCTCATAATGTTCTGGCTGATCTGTGTACAATAGGTATACGTATTTACGGACTCGCAACATGACGGACAATATATACCATTTCGGTCAAAAGCCATTTCTTTAAAGAATAATGAATATCTCGTATTTCCGTAAGTGTTTAGTCAATGACCGCCTGTTTAGCTGAGAGGTTGCCTACCATACGATAGACCTGCGTTCGATTCCCGGCCAGGTTGCGGATTTTATCCTCTCAAGGAGTGCATGTTGCGTTTCCCTCATTATCATTCATCACCGACACGCAAGTCGCCCGATGTGGCATCACCTGAAATGAGATATTTGCAATCCCGTGTCCGACCTTACCCGGTTGGGGCCTCCCGACCAACAATGCCGTACGATCGTTTCATTTTTGTTTAGTCAGTTTAGTGACGCGGTTTTCAACGGTCACACCACAGAAGGAGCATTCATGAAAAAAAAAAAAAAAAAAAAAAAAAAAGAAAACACATACTACCTGCTCCCATCCCCATCTGTTGTTGATCACAGAATCATAAACTACGGTACGCACCCGATGAACAATACCGCATATGGTATAAACAGTAAGAGGTTTCTACTTCTTGTGATCAATGATCTAGCTTAATGAATGCGGTATTATGATTCGGTAAATGATTATGATTTGAAGTAAAAGTGCATATGACATCGTGAGTTTCTCCCTACAGTGAAGTGTAAGTTGTACGTGGAATCATATTGTTCACATTGTTACAGTTCATGAATAGCATTTGTATCTATTATTGCATTGTTGGAGCTGTTATTCATACCACAGCTTCAGTACCAGTTCAGTACCAGTTCCCGTTGTAATTTATAATTTATAGCGTATACTACATTACGATATGGCGTCGCTAGTGGTTGGCATACAGATTAATGCGGATTGCCATGCTATTTTTACATTTTCATTTTAGTTTTCTGGCTGGGATGTACCAGGCAGCCATCAGCTATATTTGCATTACAGTTAGCCATTCTCTCAAAAATATTTTGATAAACTTGCTACCAGATTTAAAATATTTCAGAATAAACCATAGAGCATGAAACCCTCCTTTTTGATTCACAAACGGTCATTATCAAAATAATACGTTATATTACGTCATCGTGTAAAATATGTCAAAAAGTTGTGATACCACCCACTTGAAAATTCGTAGTTGATTTTTTTTTTTAACTTCAACACATTCACAAAGTTTTTGTCAGCGAGTTTTCCTAAAATATTCTACTCCTGCGATTGCGTTTGCCACCGAACATTCTACAAAGTAATGTAAGTGCAATTATCGGGTGATGTTTTTATGTAACAATATGTACATAGCTGCCAGTAATGAAATATCCTATATAGAACTTCAGGAGGCTTTTCGATCGAATTTAAGTATATTTGGAAATTCAGTAATTGTGGCTGAAAAGTCTCGGCCTTGAAACCACAGTAAGATCGCAGGACGTTCATCTAAAGAACTATTATAAATTACAAATAACTAAACTTATTCGTGCACTATTCCTTATACTCAATTGTCTCACGAAACCCAACTCAAGGAAGAGAAAATTATGGACACTATGTTCCACCTAAATGCAAGGGATTGAGTTGGGATGTTTGGTGGAGGAGACCAGACAGCGAGGTCATCCGTCTCATCGGATTAGGGAAGGACGGGGAAGGAAGTCGGCTGTGTCCTTTCAAAGAAACCATCCCGGCATTTGCCTGGAGCAATTTAGGGAAATCACGGAAAACCTAAATGAGGATGGCCAGACACGGAATTGAACCGTCGTCCTCCCGAATACAAATCTAGTGTGCTAGCCACTGTGCCATCTCGCTCGGTAAGTGGAAATCAAAATGAATTACTATAGTTCATGTTTATACGACATAAAAAACTGTTATTTTGGTTGAAGATCCCCTGTGACCATTGTATATGTTCAGCCCTACATGCTGTTGCATCCAAAACTTGCTGTCAGATCAAACACATACTGTCTGTAGCTTAGCAAGGCTTTATCACTTGGCTCATTAGCGAACAACAATGAACCTTAAGTAAAATACAAAAATAAACAATACTGGACAGTTCGGAATATGATCTTTATCGATTTTACAGGCATTTTTTAAAACAAATTTCTACATAATGTAGTAACTTTGTCCTCCTAACTGGTATCGACTGTCGCTGTAAATTTAACGAAGGAAATTATATGTACTTGCAATTCATAACAATCTTCCGCTGCTTGCCGACTAATATATGAGCAGAGCGACTGGGTAATTTCCACATACGCTTATGTACAAGGATGACGATGCTATCATCACATTTAGTGGTTTTATTCCATTCAACAATTTCGTTTGCGACAGCAATGTGCTAACGTATTTCGCGTCTGCAGTCTGTCTTACCCAGTAGGAGCCGCGCGTGG
Organism: Schistocerca nitens; assembly: GCF_023898315.1. Classification (NCBI taxonomy): domain Eukaryota; kingdom Metazoa; phylum Arthropoda; class Insecta; order Orthoptera; family Acrididae; genus Schistocerca; species Schistocerca nitens. The sequence goes on along the minus strand of NC_064614.1, from coordinate 1,066,794,326 downwards.
TAGCCGTCGGGTCTATGGGCCTTACCACGGTTCGCGCGGCTCCCCCGTCGGAGGTTCGAGTCCTCCCCTGGGCATTGATGTGTGTGTTATCCATAGCGTAAGTTTATATTAAGTACAGTGTAAGCCTAGGGAACGATGACCTCAGCGGTTTGGTCCCATAGAACTTACCACAAATTCCCAATTTACCCAGTAGGATGTTATTTCTTACTGAATTGATGGAACCCCGAGTAAGCCTTCCGGAATTTATTGCACCAGTAAGTATTCCGTCCGACCATTCATTTTTATTACGAACTAAACTTTTCTATTTTACTTTCATTCTGTACCCAAAATCCTCTACATGAAGTGTCTGTAAGACCATATTTATACCGATGGTTACAGGACCTCGGCTGTTCAGTAGAAAACGTCGAATAAAAAGACTTCCAGCCGTCCTAATTTCCAGTTGTTGTTTTATTTCTGCAACCTGTTCCAACGCTACATTACGCCATCTTCTTAAAAGGAAATATACGGATACAAGTCACTGAATGCTGACTCCTATTTAGACTTGACCAGAGGTGGGATACGTCGTACACGTCGGTCAGGGGCCTGAAGATGAATTAACGCAGTGTTGAAAGTGGTTGCACAAATAAAATAACAATTGGAAATTTCTCAGCTGAAGGTGTTTTGATTCGATATTTTTTTATCCTGTATATCAGTGTTATCAGGCACCAAACTTTCCCTGCCATTTAAATATTCCACTATCTATTCTTCTTCCCGTCGCCAACTAAACTGTTCCAGAAGTTTACTACATGCATTCCAGCAATCCGTCCCCTTTTCTTGCAAGTAATATCGGTAGACTTTGTCAAGATGTAATTTCTGTCATTTCTCATAATTTCATAATTAATTATTAGGTTACATGTATTTCATAAGGTCCAAGACTTATATGAGACAGGACATGGAGGTAACGATCCTCAGTGTTTATCTTCACAACAAGGCGTGTCTTCAGCACGCCGTGTTACTCAGTAACGTTTGTAATTTGGAACAAACTCGCAGCGGTGAACACCGACCCGTAGGGAAACTTTACGCACGCATAAACCGTCCTGCTTCAAAGTTACGGTGCGCATATGAGCAGGCGCGTAGATGACCCTTTTAGTCATGTTGACTCTCTGAACAGGGCAAACTAACAGCTTAATGGCGTTCAGTAGAGAAGGAGGCACACGCTTTTGGGTGTTTGCGGGAGTCACTGTTAGAAGAATCTGTGCAGATTGCCGCATGTAATATGTGGCCATTTAAATGTCCATTAAGAAACACGTTTTTTATACCATTGACTGTTGCTTATTGCTCGCGGCTTCGCACACATAGGCATATGTCACACGTACAATTCACACAAACATATACGTATGTACTGTGGAAGCACATAACTCTACCTGGGTAAGAAGTGTGCAATAGTTCTTGGGCAATGGGTCAATTATTTTGGAGTGAAATTTGTAATAAGGCTAGTATTGCGTATCATTTCTTCTCATTCTCTCACAGTCGTTCTTTATTTCTTTATGTTCATGGTACGTCGTTTTTTTTGCCTTAGAATGTGTGTATGCTATCTATGCGTAGATGCGTAGGGGTTGTATACACACACACACACACGCACACACACACACACACACACACACACACACACACACACACACATATATATATATATATATATATATATATACTCTTTAAATGAGATTATTATTCCATAATGGTTGTTCCGCTTTTATTTACTCGAAACTGTGTCATTTTAAATCACTTTGAGTGATTAAGTGCGAGAGTGACATCCATGAGATCCACACAACACGTAGAATGAAACATCTTGTACAGATGATTAGACGTATAGTTACATCGAAGTGTCACTTCCCTGCTGTGCATCCACCGTAGTATCAGAGTGTTGTTTGGCGTTCGTAAATGTGTAGCAACAAACGAAAAGGTGTCAGTGACAATATTAGTGAAGAACATCAATGTTGCCAGCAGTACAGTTCTCCAATTGTACTAAAATCGAATCTTCATACTTCGAAGTATGTGCTTTCATTTATCGTTACCTTGGAGCTGTGACAGACCATTCACCTTTCAAATTAGCTACCAGCAGCCAGGCTTTCCACTACCACACGAAATGATTTTTGCTATTAGCTAAATACACCAATGTGTGTCTGTGACTCATATGCATAACTAGTGAGATATTATCTCGTTACACCTATATCTACACTCCTGGAAATTGAAATAAGAACACCGTGAATTCATTGTCCCAGGAAGGGGAAACTTTATTGACACATTCCTGGGGTCAGATACATCACATGATCACACTGACAGAACCACAGGCACATAGACACAGGCAACAGAGCATGCACAATGTCGGCACTAGTACAGTGTATATCCACCTTTCGCAGCAATGCAGGCTGCTATTCTCCCATGGAGACGATCGTAGAGATGCTGGATGTAGTCCTGTGGAACGGCTTGCCATGCCATTTCCACCTGGCGCCTCAGTTGGACCAGCGTTCGTGCTGGACGTGCAGACCGCGTGAGACGACGCTTCATCCAGTCCCAAACACGCTCAATGGGGGACAGATCCGGAGATCTTGCTGGCCAGGGTAGTTGACTTACACCTTCTAGAGCACGTTGGGTGGCACGGGATACATGCGGACGTGCATTGTCCTGTTGGAACAGCAAGTTCCCTTGCCGGTCTAGGAATGGTAGAACGATGGGTTCGATGACGGTTTGGATGTACCGTGCACTATTCAGTGTCCCCTCGACGATCACCAGTGGTGTACGGCCAGTGTAGGAGATCGCTTCCCACACCATGATGCCGGGTGTTGGCCCTGTGTGCCTCGGTCGTATGCAGTCCTGATTGTGGCGCTCACCTGCACGGCGCCAAACACGCATACGACCATCATTGGCACCAAGGCAGAAGCGACTCTCATCGCTGAAGACGACACGTCTCCATTCGTCCCTCCATTCACGCCTGTCGCGACACCACTGGAGGCGGGCTGCACGATGTTGGGGCGTGAGCGGAAGACGGCCTAACGGTGTGCGGGACCGTAGCCCAGCTTCATGGAGACGGTTGCGAATGGTCCTCGCCGATACCCCAGGAGCAACAGTGTCCCTAATTTGCTGGGAAGTGGCGGTGCGGTCCCCTACGGCACTGCGTAGGATCCTACGGTCTTGGCGTGCATCCGTGCGTCGCTGCGGTCCGGTCCCAGGTCGACGGGCACGTGCACCTTCCGCCGACCACTGGCGACAACATCGATGTACTGTGGAGACCTCACGCCGCACGTGTTGAGCAATTCGGCGGTACGTCCACCCGGCCTCCCGCATGCCCACTATACGCCCTCGCTCAAAGTCCGTCAACTGCACATACGGTTCACGTCCACGCTGTCGCGGCATGCTACCAGTGTTAAAGACTGCGATGGAGCTCCGTATGCCACGGCAAACTGGCTGACACTGACGGCGGCGGTGCACAAATGCTGCGCAGCTAGCGCCATTCGACGGCCAACACCGCGGTTCCTGGTGTGTCCGCTGTGCCGTGCGTGTGATCATTGCTTGTACAGCCCTCTCGCAGTGTCCGGAGCAAGTATGGTGGGTCTGACACACCGGTGTCAATGTGTTCTTTTTTCCATTTCCAGGAGTGTATATATGTACGTATACAATTGTGTAACATTTTTGAAACATGCTGTATTTAAATAGAGACGATTTCTTTATGTGTTAGCATAAATATGTCCAATGTTGGAGACTTCCTTCATATTTGTTTAGAATACCTTATATTTTATAGAGAAGATACGGATGACACCCATATTAAAATTTTGATTTATTGGCCGTTATGTACAACAGTACAAATGCTGTTGATCGTGAACATCAGCGGTATTTTGATACTATCGAACGGTGTGGTGCAGAGGTTAACTAGTATAACACAAGTTTCACGTGGTTAAATCGTTTCAGATAAAAGCCAGAACACCTCCTTGAAACGCTTATTTTGGAATTCGTTCTTCATCATTGTCCAATCCGAGATGGTTAACTGTCACTAATGACAATTCTTTCTGCCTTTTTTTTAAAAAAAAAATTCCGCTGACACTGATCTGTACGCTGATACTGCTACAGTGACCCCACATACGTGCTCAATTACGAGAGAATTTTCGTTAATTTCTCGCTCAATTGTCCAACTGGCGTGTTCAGTTGTAGACTTTAAACCAGGAGGATAACCTCCATAATAACTGTCAGATACCCTCTCGGCGCTGGAACAATTAATATTGACCAATAACCGTTTAGTGCCCTCACTGAGCACATCAAATCAGCTTACTAGCATATTGTCGCCGCCGTTGTTTACCTATCTGTTTGTGTGGCTAATGCCCATTTACCTTCTTCATCAGAGAGAGTACTCTCTAGCAGACTAAAGATCCACATTGATTTATGACCTTCAGTCAGCTATAATGCTTGCCTCTGTATCAAACGTAAATGAACACAGGTAGTCTCTGCCATATTGTTTGGTGTACTTAGGTAGTATGTATTTGACATAGTTGCATCGCTCGTCTACGATTCATGGAGGCTTATACTGTTCTTGTTGGTCCTCAGACTTGTGTTTCTTTACATTTGTGGCTTCCAATCTTCGTATTTAGTATTTAAGTTGTAGGTTTTTGTAACACACACACACACACACACACACACACACACACATATATATATATATATATATATATATATATATATATATATATATATATATGTGGTGAGTCACCTAACATTACCGCTGGATATATTTCGTAAACCACATCAAATACTGACGAATCGATTCCACAGACCGAACGTGAGGAGAGGGGCTAGTGTAATTGGTTAATACAAACCATACAAAAATGCACGGAAGTATGCTTTTTAACACAAACCTACGTTTTTTTAAATGGAACCCCGTTAGCTTTGTTAGCACAATTGAACATATAAACAAATACGTAATCAGTGCCGTTTGTTGCACTGTAAAATGTTAATTACATCCGGAGATATTGTAACCTAAAGTTGACGCTTGAGTACCACTCCTCCGCTGTTCGATCGTGTGTATCAGAGAGCACCGAATTACGTAGGGATCCAAAGGGAACGGTGATGGACCTTAGGTACAGAAGAGACTGGAACAGCACATTACGTCCACATGCTAACACCTTTTTATTGGTCTTTTTCACTGACGCACATGTACATTACCATGAGGGGTGAGGTACATGTACACACGTGGTTTCCGTTTTCAATTACGGAGTGGAACAGAGTGTGTCCCGACATGCCAGGCCAATAGATCTTCAATGTGGTGGCCATCATTTGCTGCACAAAATTGCAATCTCTGGCGTAATGAATGTCGTACACGCCGCAGTACAGCTGGTGTAATGTCGTCGCAGGCTGCCACAATACGTTGTTTCATATCCTCTGGGGTTGTAGGCACATCACGGTACACATTTTCCTTTAACGTACCCCACAGAAAGAAGTCCAGAGGTGTAAGATCAGGAGAACGGGCTGCCCAATTTATGCGTCCTCCACGACCTATGAAACGCCCGTCGAACATCCTGTCAAGGGTCAGCCTAGTGTTAATTGCGGAATGTGCAGGTGCACCATCATGCTGATACCACATACGTCGACGCGTTTCCAGTGGGACATTTTCGAGCACCGTTGACAGATCATTCTGTAGAAACGCGATGTATGTTGCAGCTGTTTGGGCCCCTGCAATGAAGTGAGGACCAATGAGGTGCTCGCCAATGATTCCGCACCATACATTTACAGTCCACGGTCGCTGTCGCTCTACCTGTCTGAGCCAGCGAGGATTGTCCACGGACCAGTAATGCATGTTCCGTAGATTCACTGCCCCGTGGTTTGTGAAACCCGCTTCATCGGTAAACAGGTAGAACTGCAACGTATTCTCTGTTAATGCCCATTGACAGAATTGCACTCGATGATTGAAGTCATCACCATGTAATTGCTGAAGTAGCGACACATGAAACGGGTGAAAGCGGTGACGATGCAGTATGCGCATTACACTACTTTGACTCAGTCCACCGGCTCTGGCAATGTCCCGTGTACTCATGTGTGGGTTCATGGCAACAGCAGCTAACACACCAACTGCACCCGCTTCTCTGTGACGGGCCTGTTACGGACCCGTTTGCGTGCTACGACCATACCTGTTGCACACAGTTGGCGGTAGATGTTTTGCAATGTGCGGCACGTTGGATGCTCTCTGTCCGGGTACCGTTCTGCATACACCCTGCAGGCTTCAGCTGCATTTCGTCGACACTCGCCATAGATGAGTATCATCTCCGCCTTTTCAGAGTTCGAATACACCATGTCACAGTTCCTACAACACTACACTATCACAGGCGCCTGGGTAACACCGTGTACTACAGTTGGTCTGCGTGCGGAGACGAATGCAGAATAACAATAGCAGCAAGCGCTAAATGCGGACACTGCGACAGCTAGACCAAACCACAACAGTGCACTACAGCCACACTCGTAAACACGGTCGTCATCGTAAACATGTCCCTGCAGATGCTGCTCGCCGACCGTGGCCCGTGTTTGTTACAACACGCAACTGAACGTCGGAGGTTTCAAACGTCAACTTTACGTTACAATATCTCCGGATGCAATTAACATTTTACAATGCAACAAACGGCAGTGATTACGTATTTGTTTATATGTTCAGATGTGCTAACAAAACTAACGTGGTTCCATTTAAAAAACCGTAGGTTTGTGTTAAAAAACATACTTCCGTGCATTTCTGTATGGTTTGTATTAAACAATTACACTAGCCCCTCTCCTCACGTTCGGTCTGTGGAATCGTTTCGTCAGTATTTGATGTGGTTTACGAAATATCTCCAGCGGTAACGTTAGGTAACTCACCCTATATATATATATTAACTAAACACACGAAAAGAAACATAAAAATATACACCAGCCATGAAGCTGACATGTTATCAGCGTTATACTTTGGTAAGAAATTTAGAATGAATCGTGCCACTAAAAGCTATGCAGGAACAGAATCCGGTTTTCTATACATTAGTCTGTAAAGCATTCTACCGCCATTTATTTTGGAATGTATAATCTGTAACACATGGGAAAAAACTCAATGACATGATTTATGGTGATATGGGGAAATAATAACTGAAGCAGCGAAAGTGGAGTATCATACAGGAACATTCATCAAATATACAGATGAAGATGTTGTGACGATAGGTTGGTGCTGCCACAAATCGCAGTGATGAAAATTATTCATATCGTTTTTAAGTTATTTTTAAAGTAGTCGCTCGTAAACAGATAATAGATGGAGTACTCAAGGATGAACCTGGGTGCACGAAAGGCAAAACGTCATTTTTTCGGATGAATCCAGGTTCTGTTTACAGCATCATGATGCTCACCTCCGTGTTTGGCGACATCGCGGTGAACGCACACTGGCGTCATCGCCATACTGGCGTATCACCCGACGTGATGGCATGGGGTGCCACTGGTTACACGTCTCGGTGACCTCTTGTTCGCATTGACGGCAGTTTTAACAGTGGACGTTACATTTCAGATGTGTTACGACCCGTCGCTTTACCATTCATTCGATCCCTGTGAAACCCTGCATTTCAGCAGGACAATGCACGACCGCATGTTGAAGGTCCTGTACGGGCCTTTCTGGATACAGAAAATGTTCGACTGCTGCCCTGGCCAGCACATTCGCCACATCTATCACCAATTGAAAACGTCTGGTCAATGGTGGCCGAGCAACTGGCTCGTCACAATACGCCAGTCACTACTCTTGATGAACTGTGGTATCGTGGTGAAGCTGCATGGGCAGCTGTACCTGTACACGCCATCCATGCTCTGTTTGTCTCAATGCCCAGGCGTATCAAGGCCGTTATTGTGGCCAGAGTTGGTTGTTCTGGGTACTGATTTCTCAGAATCTATGCACCCAAATTGAGTGAAAATGTAATCACATGTCAGTTCTAGTATAATATATTTGTACAATGAATACCCGATTATCACCCGCATTTCTTCTTGGTGTGGCAATTTTAATGGCCAGTAGTGTATAAACCGGCAGTTCAAAATTTGAGTGTTTGTGTAATCATAAGCAAGTGTATCGTATGACACGTGTTACAGAACTTTTAAGTTACTTAGCTTATAAAATGTATTTTTTTTTTAATTTGGTGTTTGCATGCTTTACGTACTTTCACAAAGTAAAGTCGTATGGTCTGGTATTCTTTAGCGAAGCGTTTGTGGTACAGCGTTCCGTTGTAACCACAAGCGCCGGAACGAAGAGGAAGAACACGAGACCAGAGAAGGCGGTGAGGCGACGTCGGCGAATAGCGCGCTGACCAGGACGTCACCACGATAGGAGCGCCATCTAGCCGAAGTGAATATAAGCGCCGCTGCTGCCAGCCTCGGCCGGACGTTAGTGGACAGTATTCGCTGAGTATTAGCACCGCCTAGCAGAGAGTGCTACGATAGCGGTTATTAGTGATCCGCAAACTGTGTGTCAAACTTGCATGAACATTACATATAGCAAAAGACTCGGATTTATGTTGTATGTCACCCATCGCTTGCCACACAGTTGTTATTTCAATGTTAAGTATTGTCAGTCTGCTCTATTGAAATAAAACTACTAATATTATTTGCTTGAACTGTTGTATAGCATTCCGAGAACGCAGCATCCTATAGGCAACCTATACGAGATGAGTGGGCAGGACCTGACATATAAAACTAAACATACTGAACAGATCTGATTACATTTATAATCATATTTGTTCTTGAAAGACCCAGAGTTTGACTGGATTACGAGCCGAGGTACAGCTTGGTTTTTACTAGCACACAAGTCATTCTAAGACCTCAAAGAGACTTTGTGGCAGAAAAAACAGTCCTGTAACTGGGTGAGAACTGAATGGTTTTGCTTGATTTGTTTTCATACACATGCTCTCTATAAACTAAAGTATTTTCTTCATGCAGTTCAGCAAATTACTTCGAAGTTATGCAGATTTCATAATTTAGTAATTATCGATAGCCCATAAACGTTCTTGACCAATGACTACGTCAGAGTTACATAGAGCCTCATTGAAATGTAGACTACTGTGGTGCTGTGACGCAGCAGTTGGTAAATCAATTAAAGAATTTACCTCTGCAGTGACGGGAGTAAACATTGCAGCTTAGAATAGTTTGCTCACTGATGCCCTCTACCAATAACATGGCAAATATGAACTTGACGAATAAGCGGAACGAACTAAGTCGACAGTTCATTGATGCTATGGGTGTGTTTGTCTCTTACACTGCTGTGATGTCGCATCGTTAGGCTAAAGGGCTGATGTTTCATTCTATTTATTATTTCCCGCAATTCCATTAAATCAACTGCATTTTTGATTCTGCTTGCTATCTCTAGACAGATGCATATATCATTACGTTTGCCTCGTATCCACAGCAAAGTACCCGCGTAACACCCGGGTTCCTCATATTCCACAACTTCTTTCATACTGAATAAATTACGTGTACACGAGTCAGCGAATCACTCGAAAGATAACGAACAACTGCAGTACGAACTCGCACAATTGGTTTGGTATATTAACGACGAACTTTTAGTTATGTGATAGTAGCACGCTACAAATTCTGAGAAAGATCATTTGACCCCTTACTATTCTTGTTTCTTATGTTAACGTGCGTCAGTGTAACGACTGACAGCAAAATTTAACGCACTGTGCTTTTATTTCCTTGTAGTGAGGACTAAGTACTTATCTCACGCCAGTAAAGGCAGATGAACGTGCGCGCAGAACGAGCAACATTCACCTTTCACAGTTTTCGATTTATGTAGGTCGCGTCCCTTCTATCACTTGGACTTTTGTAATCACGTTGAAAATTTGACGAACACCACTACCATAACGTGATGTAACAGGTTGCTTTCCGTCAGTAGATATTGAGGAATTAAGTGCACCGTCAATTTCTCTCTCTCTCTCACTCTCTCTCCATTCCCCCTCCTCACGCCGAGCTGCCTCATCTGTCTGAAGCTGATTCGGATCTAGGAGGCCGATTTCTGACTATTAGCTGTACAACGGTAGTTCAGGTATACACGACGACGTCTAAAGCTGAAGATAAGGAGACCGAAAAGTATATGAGGATACTGAATGGTAATCGAGTACATAAAAGAAGATTAAAACCTAATAGTCATGGGGGACTGGAATGCAGTTCTACGGCAAGAAGAAAAGGTTACAGGAGAGTATGGGCTTCGGACAAGGAATGGGAGTGGAGAAAGACTAATTGAGTTCTGAAATAAATTTAGGTTAGTAATTTCAGCTAGTAATAGCGAATAATCTGTTCAAGAATCACACGAGGAGGAGGAGGTATACTTGGAAAACACCGGCAAACACGGGAAAATTTCTGTTAGATTACATCATGGTCAGATAGAGATTCCGAAATCAGACATTGGAATCTAAGGGGTAGCGAAGACGAGATATAGACTCAGTTCACAATGTAGTAGTGATGAAGAGTCAATACGCAAAGAAGGGGGGTACGGAAGTACTAAGGGATGACGAGACACGCTTGACGTTCTGTAAGGCTATAGATACAGCAATAAGGAATAGCTAATTAGGCCATACCGCTGAATAGGAATTTACATCTCTAAAAAGAGCAATCATAGTTGGGAAGAAAAACATGTGTACGAAGAATGTAACTGCGAAGGAACCATGGGTAACAGAAGAAATAGATCAGTTGATCAATCAAAGAGGGACGTGCAAAAATATTCAAGGGAATTCAGAAATACAGAAACACAAGTCGCTGAGGAATGAAATAAATAGGAAATGTAGGGTAGCTAAGACGAAATGGTTGCAAGCCGTACGTAAAGAAATCGAAAAAGAAATGATTCATAAATTATAGAGTGCAGAAATCAGTCGTTCTTTTTTTCAGGTTTTATTTGGCAAATCCAGATTTTGGCTAGGCGCTAGCCGAAATCTGGATTTTCCAAATAAAACCTAGAAAAGAAAAAGGACTACTGATTGCTGTGCTCCATAATTTATAAATCTCATCACAGTCGCTGAGTCCTCCGAGTTTCTTGATGGAAGGTAACCTGATGAAGAAATGATTGTCGGAAGAACTGATTCAGCATATAGGAAAGTCAAAGCTACCTTTTATGACATTAGAAGCAAGGGTGGTGACTTTACGAGTGTAACGAGAATTCGGCTGTTAAATGCAAAGGAGAAAGCGGGTAGGTGGAAAGAGTACATTGAAGGCCTCTATGAGGTGGAAGATTTGTCCGATGTGATAGAAGAAGAAACAGAAGTGAATTTAGAAGAATCCAGTATTAGTATTAGAATTAAAGAGAGCTTTGGATGACTTAAAATCAAATAAGACAGAAGGGATATATAACATTCCATCAGGATTTCTAAAATCATTGCGGGAAGTGGCAACAAAACGTCTAATCATGTGGGTGTGTAGAATGTATGAGTCTGGCTACATACCATCTGACCTCCGGGAAATTATTATATACACAATTCCGAAGACTGAAAGAGCTGACACGTGCGAGAATTATCGCACAATCAGTTTAACAAGTCATGCATTCAAGTTGCTGACGAGAATAGTATAGAGAAGAATGACAAACAAAATAGAAGATGTGCTAGATTACGATCAGTTTGGCTTTAGAAATGGTTAAGGTACCAGAGAGACAGTTCTGACGATGCGGTTGGTAATGGCAACAAGTAAAATCAAGACACGTTCATAGGGCTTGTCGACCTGGAGAAAGCGTCTAATAATGTAAAATAGTGCAAGATGTTCGAAATTCTGGGAAAAATAGGGATAAGCTAAAGGGAGAGACGGATAATATACAATATGTACAAGAGCCAAGAGGGAGTAATAAGAGTGGACGACCAAATACGAAGCGCTCGGATTGAAAAGAGTTTGAGACAGGGATGCAATCTTTCCGCCCTACTGTTTGATCTGTACATCGAAGTAGCAATGATGGAAATAAAAGAATGGTTCAGGAGTGGAATCAAAATTCAAGGTGAACGGATATCAATAATACGATTCGCCGATGACATTGCTATCGTGAGTGAAAGTGAAGAAGAATTACATGAACTGCTGAATGGAATGAGTACAGAATTAGGATTCAGAGTGAATCGAAGAAAGACGAAAGTAATGAGAAGCAGCAGAAATGAGAACACCGAGAAACCTAACAGAGGAGTGATGGTCATGAAGTAAATGAAGTTAAGGAATTCTGCTACCAAGAGAGAAAAATAACCAATGACGGACAGAGCAAGGAGAACATCAAGAAAGGACATTCCTGGGCAAGAGAAGTCTACTAGTATCAAAAAGAGCCTTAATTTAAGGAAAAGGTTTCCGAGAATATACGTCTGGAGCACAGCATTGTTTGATAGTGTAGCATGTACTGTGGGAAATCCAGAACAGAAGAGAATCGAAGCATTTGAGATGTGGTGCTACCGACGAATGTTGTATATTAGGTGGTCTGGTAAGGTAAGTAATGAGGAGATTCTGCACAGAATCGAAGAAGAAAGGAATATGAGGTAAACAGTGACATGGAGAAGGAACGGGATAATAGGACACCTGTTAAGACATCAGAGAACGTCTTCCTCGGTACTTGAGGGAACTATAGAGGGCAAAAACTATAGAAGAAGACAGAGATTGGAATATATCCAGAAAGTAATTGAGAAGATAGTTTGCAAGTGCTACTGTGAGATGAAGAGGTAGCACAGAAGAGGAATTTGTGCCGGGCGGCATCAAACCAGTCAGAAGATTAATGACCCTCCCCCCCCCCCCAAAAAAAAACGCTGTGCATTATGTCTTCCAGAAAAAAGTACGATATAGCTCTAGACGTCTATTCCAACGGTTTTTCTGTACATAAATTCACCGAGAGAATGGAATGTGAAGGATTTTTGATAAGTTCTCTCCACAGTTGGGATACAGCGGCTGTTTGAGTTTACATGTCTATTGTCTGATACAAAACGTGAAACCCATATCTGTGTGTCCGCTGTAATTGATTATCGCAAACTGGTTGTAGTCCGTCGGTCACTTTACGTACGTCCTCCAGTAGTATACTATTTGTAATACAAGTAATACTGTGGGGATGCGTGCACTTGCAATCAACAGATCAACGTTGCTTGTATGGAACTTTACTAATGGATTCGAAACGGATTATGACAATGGTGTACTTTGATACACACATGTTAATTTCGACTTCTGTACTTGAAGCTGGTCATGTTGACTGAACCCGGAAGTGCATAGATCTTTATGGTTTAGCAGCTGATGATATTTGTCACAGTCCCATTCCTGGAAGTGACTGTTTTCTAATGGAGTGGGGTAGCGCAGTGGTTAGCACACTGGACTCGCCTTCTGGAGGACGACGGTTCAAAGCCAAGTCCGTCAATCCTGGCTGAGTTTTTCGTGATTTCCCTACATCGCTTACGCCAAATGCCGAGATAGTCCCTTCTCGAGGGTACGGCCGGATTCCTTCCCCATTCTTCCCGAATCCGAACTAGTGCTTCGTCTGTAATGATCTCGTTGTCGGCGGGACATTGAACATTAATCTCTTCCGCCTCACTGTTTTCTACCTACATATACAGCACGTTGACATGTAAAGCTTTCAGTGATTGCGAATACAGTTCCTTTGGTATATGAATGCCACGCTTCGTACAAATCTATTGTTGAAGCTGCAAGTTTCTTCCGATTAAACGTAGAGCAACGACACTCATCTTGAGACTATAAACATTCAGTAACAGTAAGTCTTTGAACGTGTCCACAATTTCTGTAAATGTGTGGAAAGACCCCATGACCATTTGCAACTGTTAATTTCGTGGTTTATTGCAATAATTGTCCTATATGGGCCTTACGTTATTTTCCGCTTGAGCATTGTCGTCTTGCAGGTTGAAACTGTCATCCAGTTTAACACCGTAAGTGTGTAGGAATGGCGTTAAATAAGTAACGTTATACTTTTCTGCTTAGCCAGTTTATGTTTTAAAAGTGCAGGATTTGTTGTGGGACATCATGGTATATTCCTGATCCAGCTCTTAGAGTTTCATGAAGTACCGATAACTGGCGGCGCTATACGTAGTCTTCAAAATGGCATCTGTAACGGAAATGGATTCCAAGCAGAGAGCTCTCATTGGGTTTCCTTTGGCGGAAAACCAGAGCATCGCAGATATAAACAGTCGCTTGTAGAATGTCAACGGAGACATGACAGTGAACGAAAGCACGGTGAGTCGTTACGCTAGGCGTCAGTCATTATTGCAACTAGGTCGCGAGATGTGCCCGACCTCTGAAGCGCCAACAAGCCGCACACAGCTGTCACTCCTGCACTGTTGGAACGTGCGGATACTCTAATTCGAGATGACTAACGTATCAAAATCGAACACCTCGCCACCCATCTGGACGTCATTGTTGGTACTACTAAAACACTTGTCCGCCAGTTGCGTTACTCAGTGATGTGTGCCCACTGTGTTTCTCCCACCCTAACAGGAGAACATAAAGAGCAACGAAAGACCATCTGTGAGGAATTTATTTTGTGTTAGGAGGCTGGTCGTGACAATTTTTTGTCAGACATCATTACAGGCAATGAAACATGGGTTCATCTCTTCCAACTGTAAACAAAACGGCAGTCCATGGAGTAGCGCCACACCACCTGTTCGCCCAAAGAAGAAATTCAAAGCGACACCGTCAGCCGGTTAAGTCATGGCGACGGTGTTCCCCGGAAGGGGTTGCCCCGTTTCATATCTTCCCTCATGCTGCAAAGTTCAATTGCGAAGTGTATTGTGCTACTCTCAGGAAAATAAAGAAACGACTCCAGCGTGTTCGTCGACACAAAACGCAAGACCTCATACAAATCTGCACACCAGCGGGAGCTAACAAAACTTCATTGGGCTGTTCTTCCTCATCGACCGTACAGCCCGGATCTCGCACCTTCCGACTTCTGTTTGACCCGATGAAGGATTCACTCAGCGGGAGGCAGTAGGCGGCTGATGGGGAAAGGAGGGGTTTTGATGCAGCAAGACTTTGCTCCAACGTCGACCACGTAGGTATACAGACTCTCCCAGTACGGTAGCGTGAGGCCGTCGCATTGAAATTATGTTTTGTAACCGAAAGGGTGGGGATTAACAGAGTCTATTGGAATCGCAAATAAAACCAACCTACATTTAGGAAAAAATGCCTTACATTACTTATCGAACGCTGCGTGTATACAGACATTGCACATTTGATTTCTATAGGTATGTGGACTGATGTGGACGAGTGAAAAAATTAACAGAGCTAACCTGAAAATCAACGAACCCATGTGTGTTATATTTTCTTACTATCACTGTCATTTATTTTATATGGTGTAACATCAAGTGTCTGTAGTGAACACACAATCATGCAAAAGGTCCTAGAAACAAATTGAAACACCGAACAGTTAAGGACACGAAGGTATGTGTTTAAAGAATGCTAGCTGGATGATGACAGGTACTCGCTTCTCACTAGCAAGAAAACGTCACTAGCATTATCTCATATTATAAGGAACGAAAAGCACACTAACAAGATACCAGCCCCAGAAAACGATCCTGTGCGTAAATTGGGCCTTAATTCTGACAGGAGTTTATAACTTTTGTTTGTCACTCGCTCCGCCCACCGAGGGTGAAGTACTGAACATTGGAGTGAGTGCCAGAACCCTCCTATTCGCGGGATGAGGAGGCAGGAGGTAGATACATCTGTCCAACGTATTTTGAAATCTTGTCAGAGATGTTATCTTACGCAAAAATTAGTGAGTGATATCAGTACATCATGTTACTCTTATAAACACATACGTTCAATATTTTTTAACTTTTTCTCGCATGGACAGTCAGCGGCTATGTGTGCCTCAAAATCAAAATTGAAAATGTAAGGTCAACTACACAATCATTATGAAATGAAGTTAATGATTTGCTATTTACAACTGATCGTGCAAAACGTGTTGAAGAATAGCGCATCTACTGCAAATATATTTCACTTTAGAAATGCTAGTTTTAAAATCCATAGACGATAACGCGTAACAGTTATTGTTAGTAATTAAACTGCGGTACACTACTACTTTAATCACGCAGCCATTCTTTTCATTCGTTTTCACTGCATTTCTGAATCGCAACATAAAAATGTCCAAAGTGAAAAAATCTCTGTCGCCAGCTACAGGTCAGAAACAGCGCGCTTTGAACCAATGAACAGAGGGTGTTAGCAGTGCCAAAATACGAGGGGGGCTTTCACTAAGTAGTGCAACACATTTTTTTTCTGGAAGCAGGATCGTTGTATTCAGGGTTCTATAACACGATATTTCAGATACAAAATTCAATTTCTAGGGAATACAGCAAAGTATTCGCCACTCTTTAGATGTAAAACATTATTTTTCAATGTAATGCGACGCTGTCTTAGAGGGAAATGTTTAAAATGGTTCAACTGGCTCTAAACACTATGGGACTTAACATCTGAGGACATCAGACTTAGAACTACTTAAACCTATCTTACCTAAGGACATCACACACATCCATGCCTGAGGCAGGATTCGAACCTGCGACCGTAGCAGCAGCGCGGTTCCGGACTGAAGCGCCTAGATTTGCTCGGCCATAACGGCCAGCAGAAGGATGTGCTTCTATGCTCGCATGATACCACCCTAATGTTCGAGGACCACAACAGTGCGATGTCTTCAGTGTACGGGGCACAACTGTAGAAGGCGCCAGCTGAGTGAGAAATACATTCGCAATGTGTACCTGACGTGTTAATGTCCACCTGCAACATCCGTGTGAAATATCCACTTATCGTAACCAGTCCATTTCATCATATTGTCGGAAAAATGACGAGAGTTCCTGTTTGACTATGTCCTTAGCATCTGTTTATATATGAGGCCTGTTCAGAAAGTAAGCTCCGATTGATTGCCAAATTGAAACCACAGTGAACATCAGAAATGTTTTACTTGTAACAATTAGCTACACCTTTCAGCTACTTCTCTACGTAGTCGCCGTTCTGACTTCGACTTTTGTCATAGCGTTGTACCAACTTTTCAATTGCCTCATCATAGAAGGCAGCCACCAGTGCTTTCCGCCAATTCTCCACGCTGGCCTACACCTCGTTGTCTGTGTCAAAATGTTGTCTTCAAAGACAGCGGTTCATGTGACCAGAGATGAAACTCAGGGGGAGACAATTGCGGACTGTATTGTGGGTAATCTCACATTTCCATTTGAAAACGATGCAGGAGCATCTTCATTGCCCCTGCAGAATGCTGCTGAGAATTGTCTTGAAGAAGAAACAGCACGACAGTTATGTAATGTTAGCTGCATAGCTTCAGGGGAAATTTCTCACCAGGCCCTCGTACTTGGCGGCAGACACTATTTTCTAGACATCTTTACGCACTCACTGCGAGCTCAGAAATGAGAAGAGCGACGTGATGATAACTGGGGTTATACTAGAGACACTACCCAACACATCTGTGCAAAGCTTCATCGGATTTTCATAGTCGTTTCCATTTCGCGACCGATCGGAGCTTACTTTCTGAACGCCCCTCGTAGTTTCGCCCAAACTCAAATTGAATCCTAACGCAGTAACGGCAGTGCATCGACTGACCAGTTCAGGTACAGTTGCGCGACGTCAGTGTCTGAATTGCCCACTGAAGTCCATGCAAGATCGCTGGGTTATTCCTGAAGTAGTTTTCTTACTGATAAATAATGGTTGTATTTATTGGAGTATGTGAGGTCACAGGCTTGTTTCCTCAGAAAAGAAGGACTGTTTATGTACGAGCCCCTCCAGTATGCACAGACTGTGGTACACAGATACGGTACTGCCATCAAGCAAAGAAACCGAATCGAAACTGGCCAGCCGAGGCACAACCGTTCCTTTGTAATATTTCAGTTTGAGTTTCTCCACAGTTTCGTAACCATATGCCACTGACAGTTGAGGCGCAACGTTTTTCTCGTACATTTTACCAAAGCCGTTCTAGACAAGTTCATTTCTCGGTTCTAGGTGATACGTTACCTTCAACACTGTGTAGACGGGCGACCAGAGCTTAAATACGGGGATATTCGTTAATGTCCTAGAAGCCGCTTCCGCCACACATGATGTAAGCAGAAGAAAAAAAATCCGCTAGAAATATGAAGAATTCACACAAAAATTTTGAAAAATTTCAAATAGAAACCGGATGTTGACCTAGGTTTCGGCGCGGATAACCACGCCTTCTTCGGAACACACTACAAACTGTCTCTTTAGGCTGTTTGTAGTTTTAGTATGTTCCGAAGAAGGTGTGGTTATCCGTGTCGAAACCTAGGTCTACCTAAAGAGGCAATTTGTAGTTTTAGTGTGTTCCGAAGAAGGCGTGGTTATCCACGACGAGACCTAGGCCAACATCCGGTTGCGATAGCAACAGAGATACTGTCGAAAACAGTGCTGCAAAAGCAGAGTTACTAAACACAGCCTTCCGAAATGGCTTCATAAAAAAAGACGAAGAAACTATTCCAGAATTCTAATCAAAAACAGATATCCTCGGAGTAGTGAAGCAACCTCAATCACTTAATAAAAGCAAGTCTTCTGGTCCAGACTGTATACCAAATAGGTTCCTCTCAGATTAAGCTGATGCAATAGCTCCGTACCTAACAATCATGAACAACCGATCGTCCAAAGATCCGTACCAAAAGAGTGGAAAGTACCACAGATCACGCCAATATTGAAGAAATGTAGTAGATGTAATCCACAAAATTACAGGCCCATATCATGAACATCGACATGCAGCAGGATCTTGGAACATTTATTGTGTTCGAACATTATGAATTACCTCGACGAAAACGGTCTATTGACACACGGTTAACACGGTTTAGCAAATATCGTTCTTGTAAAACACAACTAGCTCTTTACTCGCACGAAGTGTTGAGTGCTCTCGACAAGGGATTTAAAAATGATTCCGTATTTCTGGATTTCCGGAAGGCTTTTGGCACTGTGCCACAAAAGTGGCTTGTAGTGACTGGATTCGTGGTTTCCTGTCGGAGAGGTCACAGTTCGTAGTAATTGACGGATAGTCATCGAGTAAAATAGAAGTGATTTCTGACGCTCCCCGAGGTAGTGGTTACAGGCCCTTTGTTGTTTGTTATCTACATAAACGATTTCGGAGACAATCTGAGCAGTCGCCGTAGACTGTTTGCAGAAAACGCTGTCGTTTATCGACTAGTAAAGTCAACAGAAGATCGAAACAAATTCCAAAACGATTTAGAAAATATATATGTTGGCAATTGACTGTAAATAACGGAAAGTGTAAGTTAATCCACCTGAGTGCTAAAAGGAATCCATTAAACTACGGTTACACGATAAATAAGTCAAATCTAAAGGCCGTAAATTCATCTAAATACCTAGAAATTACCATTACGAACAACTAAAATTGGAAGGAACACACAGAAAATGTTGTGGGGAAGGCTAACCAAAGAGTGCGTCTTATTGGCAGGAGACTTACGAAACATAGCGGATCTACTGAGGAGACTGTCTGAACTACGGTTGCCCGTCCTCTTTTAGAATATTGCTGCGGGATGTGGGATCATTCCAGATAGTATTGAAGGAGTACATAGAAAATATCCAAAGAAAGGCAACACGTTTGCATTATCGCAAAATAGGGGAGAGAGTGTCACTGAAATGATACGGCATTTGGGATGGGCGTTTTTCGTTGCGGAGGAATCTCCTCACGAAATTCAAATCACCTACTTTCTCCTCTGAATTAGAAAATATTTTGTTGACGCCGACCTACATAGGGAGAAACGATCATTATGATAAAATAAGGGAAATCAGAGCTCGTACGGAAAGATATAGGTATTCGTTCCTTCTGAGCATCGTAAGACATTGGAATAATAGAGAATTGTGAAGGTGTTTCGATGAACCCTCTGTCAGGCACTTAATGCGATTTGCAGAATAACGATGTAGATCTAGATGTAGGCGGAGGTGGTTAGTGTTTAATGTCCCGCCGACAAGGATGTGATTAGAGTGCAAGCTCGGATTAAAGAAGGATGGGAAAGAAAATCGGCTGTACCCTTTCAAAGGAACCACTCTGGCACTTGCCTGAAGTCATTTAGAGAAAGTACGGATAACCTAATTCCAGTATGCTAACCACTGCACCATCTCGCTCGGTCGAATGTCGGCTCATGATTAACAATGACACTACAAAGAAGGCGGGTTTACGCTGTACATTCCCGATATTGCTAACTGCATGTGGGCTATGAGGCGTTCTGTTCCAAGCAGTCTGTGGGTGAAACGGCGCGCGAAGCCGTGAAGGCTAATCGGCCTTGACCGTTGTTCTCCGAAGTGGAGAAAATGTGGTTCCCTTGGTTTTCCACTGACCCGCTTCGCATATGTCGCAGCAAACGCAGCGTAAAATAACATCTCGGCATACGGAAGGCTAGTGACATTTGCTGGGGTTTGTCGAGTTTTTAATATTAGACTATATCATTACGTAAATACGAAAAGAAAACGATCCCCCAGGCCAGCATGAGAAGTGAAATTAACGGCTATTCCATATATTGCTATAGAGTTATTTAGTGTAAGTAGATGATCTCCTGTCCATAAGATGTTAACGAACGTGAGCTGGGGATGAAAATGGTGATTATAGCCTACATTGAATCATAAGTGACATAGTGCTCCATTTAATTTGTTTCCAAGCAACACTTCACATAAATCTTGGCCGATAACAAACAGAGCACGTCTTCAAAAAGTCCTCAGTACGTTAATTCTTTATAAAATCACAGACACGGTTCATAGGTATACATTCGATGTATTTAGAGCATAAGCAAATAATGACTGAGTGTTTAGCAATATACAAAAAACATCAGAATGGTAATGCGAGCTGGAGAGCGTTTAGTCTTTTATATGTAGGTTTCGTAACGTAGAATTCGATGTGTCTGAAATTCAGAACTTATTATGGAGTGTATTAGCAGTCTTCTTGTATACTCCTGCAGTTACTCAATGACGAGACGTTTCCATACACCACAGCGTCATCAGCAAACAGCCGCAGATTGCTGCGGTCCCTGTTCGTTAGACCATTTATGTATCCAGAGAACAAGGTGGTCCTTTCAAACTTCTCCTGGGAACTCTTGACGATATCATTGTGTATGATCAACAGTCGTCATCGAAAACAACAAACTCGGTTCTGTCGACTCAGAAGTGTTCGAGTCACTGACATATCTGATAACCTGATCCATATACTCGAACCTTCGTTAACAGTGTGCACTGTGGCGCTGTGTTAAACACCAACCGAAAACCTAGGTGTATGGAATCTACCTGCTGCATTTCATAGACGGTTCCCAGGATATTATGCGAAAGAATGGTAAGCTGAGGTTTGCACGAGTGACATTTTCTAAATTCGTGCTGATTTGTGGGCTGGCTCTGAGCACTATGGGACTCAACATCTGAGGTCATCAGTCCCCTAGAACTTAGAGCTATTTAAACCTAACTAACCTAAGGACATCACACACATCCATGCCAGAGGCAGGATTAGAGCCTGCGACCGTAGCGGTCGCGCGGTTCCAGATTGTAACGCCTAGAGCCGCTCGGCCATCCCGGCCAGTGCTGATTTGCGGACTAAAATTCTTCCGTCTGAAGAAAATTTGTTACATTCGACCTAAGAATATGCTAAAGAATTCTGCAGCAAACCACTGTTAGGGATATTGGTCTGTAATTTTGTGGGTCCGTTCTTTCACCCTTCTTATATATGGTGATTCAGCTGCCCCTATAGATAGGTTTCCTGAAACCCACAACACCTTCAAATACCATATGCAGGATTTTCATATTCTCTCGCCAACTCTGAACTACTAGCATTAGAAAAAAGTGGATAGAATGTTTTTGCAGGAAATCTAACGAAATTAAATTTTTTGGTACATATGGTCGGTGGAAGCCACGGTTTTCGAATTATGAAAGAAAAACGCAATTGAAGGTCACTTTTGCATGTTTTTCTTAAGCGATTTGAATACTGCAGCCTCTAGGAAATACGCATCGTAGTACAGGATTTATCTCCTACGAAAATGTCCTGCTCATTTCTTCTGTAGGACTAATTTGAACTTAGTACACAAGAGAATATAAAAATCTTACACGTGGTACTTGAAGGCATTGCGGGTTGCATAAAATCCAGGGGTAAGTGCAACCGAATCTCCTGCACGTTTCCCCAGTGACTTGGAGCTATGGTCTGGGAGAGAGATTCGCTATGAATGTAAGTT
Organism: Schistocerca nitens; assembly: GCF_023898315.1. Taxonomy (NCBI): domain Eukaryota; kingdom Metazoa; phylum Arthropoda; class Insecta; order Orthoptera; family Acrididae; genus Schistocerca; species Schistocerca nitens. The sequence continues at coordinate 1,066,772,163 of NC_064614.1, read as the reverse complement.
AAGTAAGGGGACAATGCAGTAGAGTACTCTTTGTAAAACCAGACTGGGACTTCATCTGGATCTGTCGTCTTACTTGCTTTCCACTCTTCAAGTTGTTCCTCTGAGGCAGCGCTGCGCATTAGTATGTCCTACATATGAGTGTCTATGCAACGGTAAAACGACGTTATTTTTGTACCATCTTCCTGCGTGAACGATTTCTTAAATACGAAATTTGAAACTTCAGATATCCCTTTACTCTCTTGTGAACCCACACCAGACTGGTTGACGACCGTTTGGAAAGAAGTCACTGTCCAGCTTGTCGAATTTTGTACGATCAAATTTTATCTTGCTGTGGCCAAAATATTTCGCTAATCTATGATGGTGAAAGACGTATCCTTTACAAAACGTTATTTTTACAGGCTCATGAATTTCTTTGATCTATTACCTGTGGAGATTTGCTCGCTCTTTTTTGAACTGAGAGTGCAGTTTACTTGGCACTTTCAGAATTTGATTATCAGCCATCGGTTTTCCGTCCTGAGCCCACCTAGTCTGCACGTACTTCTCCAGAACCGGTTTTAAAATAAGTCCAAACTTCAGCCATAATGCCTGAATGTCCACAATATTGGAAATAAATGATGTCCACTCGTTGTCTGAGATGCTGACAACTGCTTACCTACCGTCCTAGCCTTCTTGATGAACTCATTAACTTCAGTAACCATCGTCGCAATGATGCCATAATGATAGATAGTGCTGCTTTCACCACAGACGCCTACTGCAGCGGCAACACCACAGCACACCAGCGATGCGGGTTGCCGAATCCACTGCGACATCTGGCCGACGCAAGAGTGCTTACAAGCAAGTACCACAGTTCACAAAAAACACGTCGGTGCGGCCAACGTCCATCAGAGGGCATCAACCAGTAGCAGAGGAAGGGGGCGTAATAATCAGTGAACTATTTCCTGGCGATCACGTGTGTGCAAATAGTCCAAGTTGGAAGGTGGAAAGATCTTCACCAAGAATGATCTAAGGGAAGCGTACTTCCAGCTGCAGATCGACACTCTCCTCATAATCAACACTCCCTTTGGACTCTTCCAGTACAACTGCCTGCACTTTGTGATCGCTAGTGCTCCAGACATCTTTCAATGTTTTCATGAGTCTGTGAATCAAGAGGTCCCTTGCACCACTAACTACTTAGATGACATCTTAATCGCACTGATCTCGACCCCCGACTCTTTGGCGACTTTTCGAGATTTTGCAGGCTGCAGGGTTGTGGTGCAACAGGGACAAATATCAATTTTTGTGCCACAACTGACATATCTCCACCATGTCTTGAGCGCTGCAAGCATTCGCCCAGTGCCGCAATATCTCTAGGCCATTCAGTGGCTTCCAACGCCAACAAACGCATCCCAGCTCCAATCCATCTTGAGTCAGCTCACCTATTATAGGCATTTCATCCCACATGCTGTGGCTCTGGCGGAGCCTCTATGTCGCCTGCTTCGCAAGAATGTTCCCTAGACCTGGTCCTCAGAATGTGATCAAGCTTTCCAGCATTTCAAATCTGCTCTTCTCACTCCAATGTGCCTCATCCCACATGACTCTGCCAAGCCTCTTATTTTGGCCACCGATGCATCGGATTATAGGCTGGGGGCTGTGTTGCGTCATATCATTGATGGTGTTGAGCGCCCATTGGCTTTCACCTCAAAAACCCTATCACATGCACAGCGCAACAATAGCCACATCTAAAAGGAGGCCTTAGCCATCATATTTGAATTAAAGAAGTTCCACAACTTCATCTATGGCTGCTGATTCACACTCTACACAGACCACAAGCCCTTGGTCTCCATGTATGGCGCAACTTCTACCATCCCTACCCAGACCACCCTCTACCTGCAGCGCTGGGCGTTTTTCCTTACAGGGTACACCTATGACATCTGTTACTGGGCCACGGCTTTCCATGGCAATGCCGATTTTCTTTCTCGACTTCCTGTGGGGGCAGATTCTGACTTCGATGCGGATCAGGTTTCTTGTTTTAATCTGGATGACGCGGCTTCCTCCGCCATCGCCACGTTGCCACTGAACGCCCAGTTCGTCACATAGTACTTGGCCTCAGACCCAGTTCTCCACATGATTCTGCACAACGTGCAACTTGGGTGGACCTCTGATCGTCGTTAGGTGTTGGGCCCAGGCGTTTGGGCTTTGTGGCCTCGCCACAACAACTTTTCTGTCTGCGATGGGGTTCTTCTTCTTGTAGGGGACACTGATGGTTTGCGTGCCATGATAACATCCTCAGGTTCCTACATGTCGGGCACTGGAGAATAGTCCTGACGAAGCGCCTTGGCCACAGACATGTCTACTGATGGGGAGTGGACAGTGACATCATCCACGTGGTGGGTCCCTGCTCCTCTTGTTAACTTCAGCAAGCCCCTGCTTCTGTGGCCTCTGACTGCCGCCCATTGGTCCTGGCTCCATCTGGATTTTGCAGGTCCATTCTTTGGGTCCTAATGGCTCATTTTGGTGGACGCTGGCAGTGGTTTTCTGTAAGTCATTTGCATGACCTCGGAGACCGCTGCTCAAACAATTCAAGCCCTCTCTCATATTTTTGCCATTGAGGGTCTGCTGGAGGCAATTGTGATGGACAATGGCCTTCATGTCAGCAGAGTTTACTTCTTACTGAGCTGCATCAGGCATCTGGCTGGTCCATATGGCGCCATTCCATCCCGCATCCAATGGGTTGGCTGAACGGTTTGTTTGCACCTTTAAATCGCAGATGGCCAAACTATGTCAGCAACAGTCCCAGTCAGGAGCCGTCGACCTCTTCCTGTCCAATTATCGTTGTTCTGGCCACGATGTGTCCCTGCCAGCGGAGAAGCTGCATGGCCGACCACATCAGACGCCCTTCTCACTCCCGTTCCCTGCTTTCCTCCGTCCATTTGCCCCAGTCTCGGCGCGCATGCGGTTCTGTCTGCAGGATCCAGTCTGGGCGTTGGTGTTCCCCAAGGTTCGCCCCTGCTGGGTTCCCGCCAAGGTCTCCACGCTTCTTGGCTGCACCATGGCAATTGTCGTCGAAAGCACTTTGAACAGCTATGACACTATCGAGGGCCACGCTCGGCGCTGCCATTGTCTAGTGCACTGCGTCTTCGGTCTGAGGTCATCTTGAAGGCTGGGGGCTCATCGGACGTCCCTTTACTTATTTATTTTATTTATTTATTTATTGTTCCGTGGGACCACATTTAGGAGAAGTCTCCATGGTCATGGAACGAGTCAATACATGAAATTATAACACGATTGTAGAAACAGAATGAAATGAAATATAAGAAACATATTCAGGCGACAAGTCGTTAGTTTAAATAAAGAAAATCAAGAATGTAACACTGGAATTTGCTTAATTTTTTAGCTCTTCCAGGAGCTCCTCGACAGAATAGAAGGAGTGAGCCATGAGGAAACTCTTCAGTTTAGACTTAAAAGTGTTTGGGCTACTGCTAAGGTTTTTGAGTTCTTGTGGTAGCTTATTGAAAATGGATGCAGCAGAATACTGCACTCCTTTCTGCACAAAAGGAAGTGCATTCCACATGCAGATTGGATTTCTGCCTAGTATTAACTGAGTGAAAGCTGCTAACTCTTGGGAATAAGCTAATATTGCTAACAACAAACGACATTAAAGAAAATACATACTGTGAGGGCAATGTCAAAATTCCCAGACTATTGAATAGGGGTCGACAAGAGGTTTTCGAACTTACACCATACATAGCTCGAACAGCCCGTTTTTGAGCCAAAAATACCCTTTTTGAATCAGAAGAATTACCCCAAAAAATAATACCATATGACATAAGCGCATGAAAATATGCGAAGTATACTACTTTTCGTGTTGAAATGTCACTTATTTCAGATACTGTTCTAATGGTAAATAAAGCGGCATTTAGTTTCTGAACAAGATCCTGAACATGGGCTTTCCACAACAACTTACTATCTATCCATACGCCTAGGAACTTGAACTGTTCCGTCTCGCTTATAATATGCCCATTCTGTCTGATTAAAATGTCAGTTGTTGTTGAATTGTGAGTTAGAGACTGTAAAAACTGAGTCTTACTGTGATTTAGCATCAAATTATTTTCCACAAGCCACGAATTTATATCATGAATTACATTATTTGATAATGTTTCAATATTACACACAAGATCCTTCACTACCAAGGTGGTGTCATCAGCAAACAGAAATATTTTTGAATCACCTGTAATACTAGAAGGCATATCATTTATATAAATAAGAAACAGCAGTGGCCCCAGCACCGACCCTTGGGGAACGCCCCATTTAACAGTGCCCCATTAGGACTGAACATCATTACCACTCTCAATATTGCGGAGGATTACCTTCTGCTTTCTGTTCTTAAAGTAGGAGGCGAACCAATTGTAAGCTACTCCCCTTACTCCATAATGGTCCAACTTCTGCAGTAATATTTTGTGGTCAACACAGTCAAAAGCCTTAGTTAAACCAGAGAAAACACCTAACGTTCGCAACCTTTTATTTAATCCATCCAAAACCTCACAGAGAAAAGAGACTATAGCATTTTCAGTTGTTAAGCCATTTCTAAAACCAAACTGTACATTTGACAGCAAATTATGTGAATTTAAATGCTGCACTAACCTTGTATATACAACCTTCTCGATAACTTTAGCAAACACCGATGGCATAGAAATAGGTCTATAATTTTCAACATTATCCCTGTCTCCCTTTTTATAAAGTGGCTTCACTACCGAGTACTTTAATCGGTCAGGAAACCGACCACTCCTAAAGGAAAAGTTACAGATATGGCTAAGTACTGAGCTAACATACGTGGAACAATACTTCAGTATTCTGCTAGATACCCCGTCATATCCATGAGAGTTCTTGGTCTTTAGTGATTTAATTATTAACTCAATCTCCCTCTTGTCAGTATCATGGAGGAGCATTTCAGGTAACAGTCTCGGAACACTTTTTTCTAAGAGCGCTATATGATTCCCTGTTGGGACTAGGTTTCTATTTAGTTCACCTGCTATATTCAGAAAGTGATTATTAAGTACTGTACATATATGCGACTTATCAGTAACACGGACATCCCCACTACGCACTGATTCTATATTCTCGACCTGTCTCTGCAGACCAGCCACTTCCTTTACGACTGACCATATGGTTTTAATTTTATCCTGAGACTTAGCTATTCTATCTGCATACCACACACTTTTTGCCTTCCTAATAACTTTTTTAAGCACCTTACAATACTGTTTGTAATGGGCTGCTGCATTTAGATTGTGACTGTTTCTAACGTTTTGATATAATTGCCACTTTGTTCTACAAGATATTCTTATCCCTTTAGTCAGCCACCCAGGCTGCCTGTTTGTGCTAGTACCCTGTTTTGAACGTTGTAACGGAAAGCAACTTTCAAAGAGCACGAGAAAAGTCTTGAGGAAAGCATTATATTTATCGTCTACTGTATCAGCACTATAAACATCTTGCCACTCTTGTTCCTTGATAAGGTTTACAAAAGTCTATACAGCAACTGGATCAGCTTTCCTAAAAAGTTGGTAACTATATTTAACATGTGTTGCAGCACAAAAATCTTTTAGACTTAAAATTTGTGCATCATGATCTGAAAGGCCATTCACCTTTTTGCTAACAGAATGCCCTTTGCAGCCGCCGACGTCGCAGCCGCCGACATCGCAGCCGCCACCGCCGTCGCTTGCTTCGCAGAGTCCCCGTTGGCGGGTCCCTCGCCTGTGGATGTCGATGCAGTTCCCCCCTCCCCCCCCCTCCCCACCTCCAGCACCTCCGCCGCCATCCATGGTCTCGTTCCACCAGCGGAACCGGATACTGACGTCGGATTTGCTTTCGCCTCGCCCCTGTGAGGGTGGGGGAGGGGTCGGGGGAGGAATGCTGCAGTCACCACAGACATCAACTGCAACGGCAACACCGCAAACAGATCAGCGATGCGGGTTGCCGATTTCGCTGCGAAGTATGGCCGACGCAAGAGTGTTTACAAGCAAGGACCACAGTTGACAACGAACACGTATGTGCGGCCAACGTCCATCAGAGGGCATCTCCAGCAGCAGAGGAAGACGTGCGACGAACAATGAACTATTTCCTGGCGATCACGTGTGTACAAATAGTCCTGGAAATATCCTTCTACCCAGGGCTAGATAAGCCAGCGCCATTCAGCAGCCAGTTCTCGCCTCGTCGAGTGCGGAGAACACTGGCCGATCCAGCAGGGCGCCGCCACGACTATCCTCTCTTTCGCAACTATTGCGATACGTCGCTTCCGTCGCTTTAGGCTGTCCTACCAGCCAACTTCGTCATGGGACAGTTATATGGGTATAGAGTCGAAGGGAACTCTGATTATAGAATTAGTTGTTATTTGCTTGTTCCGGAGACGGTATCCTTATTGTTTTTTCGGTTTTGAAGAGGGTGTTACAGTTAGTCGTTTATTGTAGTTTCCTTTAGTAAAAAATGGTTGGCAGAACGAGTTGCTTCTTGCTCTGTGGATCCGGCAGCTAATCCCTGTCTCCATAATGTCACTACCCATAACGATAGGCCTGTTTGTAGCTACGAAGTCTACACCACATTATTGGCCAATAAAATTTAACCGACAGGAAGAAGATGCTGTGATATGCAAATGATAAGCTTTTCCGAGCATTCACACAAGGTTGGCGCCGGTGGCGACACCTACAACGTGCTGACATGAGGAAAGTTTCCAACCGATTTCTCATACACAAACAGCAGTTGACCGACGATGCCCGGTGAAACATTGTTGTGATGCCCCGTGTAACGAGGAGAAATGCGTACCATCACGTTTCCGACTTTGATAAATGTAGCCTATCGCGACTGCGGTTTATCGAATCGCGACATTGCTGCTCGCATTGGTCGAGATCCAATGACTGTTAGCAGAATATGGAATCAGTGGGTTCAGGAGGGTAATACGGAATGCCGTGCTGGATCCCAACGGCTTTGTATCACTAGAGATGACAGGCATCTTATCCGCATGGCTGTAACGGATCGTGCAGCCCCGTCTCGATCCCTGAGTCAACAGATGGGACGTTTGGAAGACAACCATCTGCACGAACAGTTCGACGACGTTTGCAGCAGCAGGGACTATCAGCTCGGAGACCATGGCTGCGGTTACCCTTGACACTGCATCACAGACGTGAGCGCCTGCGATGGTGTACTCAACGACGAACCTGGGTGCACGAATGGCAAAACTTCTTTTTTTCGGATGAATCCATGTTCTCTTTACAGCATCATGATCGTCGCATTCGTGTTTGGCGATATCGCGGTGAACGGACAGTGGAAGCGTTTATTCGTCATCGCCATATTGGCGTATGACCCGGCGTAATGGTATGGGGTGCCATTGGTTACACGTCTCGGTCACCTCTCGTACGCATTGACGGCACTTTGAACAGCGGACGTTACATTTCAGATGTGTTACGACCCGTGCTCTACCCTTCATTCGATCCCTGCGAAACCATACATTTTAGCAGGATAATGCAAGACCGCATGTTGCAGATCCTGTACGGGCCTTTCTGGATATAGAAAATGTTCGACTGCTGCCCTGGCCAGCACATTCTCCAGATCTCTCACCAACTGAAAACGTCTTGCAAATGGTGGCCGAGCAACTGGCTCGTCACAATACGCCAGTTACTACTCTTGAGAACTGTGGTATCTTGTTGAAGCTGCATGGGCAGCTGTACCTGTACACGCCATCCAAGCTCCGTTTGACTCAATAACCAGGCGTATCAAGGCTGTTATTACGGCAAGATGTGGCTGTTCTGGGTACTGATTTCTCAGGATCTATGCACCCAAATTGCGTGAAAATGTAATCACATGTCAGTTCTAGTATAACATATTTGTCCAATGAATACCCGTTAATCATCTGCATTTCTTCTTGGTGTAGCAATTTTAATGGCTAGTAGTGTACTTGCACTTTGTGTGGGTTCTCGAACTAACTGTTCAAAATAGTTTTGACAAAGGTCAAAATTCATCGTCTGATGTCTGGGAACGAGTTTCTCTGTAACAGGTAACAGGCGAAGGTAGTAGGTTGTTTGTGGGCTACTGTCGCAGCAGATCAAGGTAGACGAATCCCATGTGTTCCCATGTTGACTCAAAGACATCGCTAATTACGATTGCAGTGGACACAGAATCATTGAAAGTGGAGCGTATATAAATGGAAATGTGTCGTCTGAATGAGTCACGTTTCCTGTTACACGATGTCGATGATCGTATCCAGATCGCCGTCACCGAGGCGAACGGCAGCCTGGACGTGTACCATGTCGCGAATGCAGGGCGGTCTGGGGAGTTTTATGCTGTGGGTGACAATAGCCTGGACATCCATGAGAGCTGTGGCAGTATTCGAAAGCACTGTACAGAGCTAAGTGTTGAAGTGGTTAGCACTCTGGACTTGCGTCCAGGAGGATGATAGTTCAAATCTCCGCCAGAAGGTCAACATTTTTTCCATTTCCCGAAACCACTTAAGACAAATGTCGGGATGGTTCCTTTGGTCCTTTGGAAGGGCACGGCTCATATTTTTCCTCATCCTTCCTTAATCTAAACTTGTGCTCCAATAACCACGTTGCGACGGAATGTAAAAAACTTTCCTTCCTTTCTTTGCTTCCAAGGCACCATGACATCTGCGGACTACGTGACCATTATTGCGGACCTCCTGCATGCCTTAATGCTTTAGTGTCTTAGTGTCTTTGCCGCCAGATTCGCCTGATCTGAACCCGTGGAACACATCTGGGACGCTATCAGGAACCAGCTCCACGTCCACGAACCACCAGCCTGTAATTTACTGAAATTGCGAGACAATGCCATATACGTGCGGAAATCCACAAAGGACTTTTTTAAATTAAAATTTTATCTTTACTTCAACACTGTAAATGGGAAATGATTTGACACTTAACACGGTTCATTTTGACTATGTGTTGATGGGTCGCCAACTTTGTGTAGAGGGGGGCCTCGTTCGTCCGGGTGTTGCTGCGTCTTGATGTTCATAGGAGATCGCCGGATTGTTGTTGTTAAACAGTTCGTTGACCGGCCTGGTTGCTGACGTTCACCATAACTGTGTCTAATGCCATGATTAAAAAAATCCATATGATTTTATTAATTTTTTGGTGAATTTTTCTTGTCTTGTCATGTTGGTTCCATTGATAACGTATGGTTATTTCTCAGTATGCTGCAGGTGGCAGATGGATTGAGTAGTGTAGCCGACTATCCATGTGGTCATTATGTTCGGCTCATCAATCTTTGTCGGCAGATATCACGAGGGATGGGAACAACAGCAACACATTCCCAAAACGAAATGTGATTACGATTGCTAAGAACATGAATTGACCATTGACAAGAGATGCAACAAGGATGATACACAATAAATGACAGAGAAATCGACCTAAAAGATGGATACGTAAAAACGTGGAGAAGCAATTGAGATATGCCTGAATGAAGACTGGAATTTATGGATAAGTCTGAATGAGATGTGCCGGGTGAGTGATGATATTGACAATTTTGATGAAAGTGCATTATTTTGCTGTAGGTTTTGCAAAAATTAGGTAATTTCTTTACTTAATTATACATGCTTACGGATCCGAAAGTTTCACATCTTACGTTATTTTCAGCGTCATTTACAAGGTTGTATAGTGTATTGTAAGATTTTATGTCTTCGGTAATAAAGACGCGGTTTATATCATGTTGTTCATTGCAGGAACAATTGGTGTGATACAACAACTATTCGGGATCGATTCCCACTCGGCATAGTTGTATTCAACCATGTAACATTAATTTTTCACATATAATTACTGTCAAAGGATCACTTTTCTTTCATATATGAAATGCCATTCTTTATTTAGATTATATGTTTGTCATTCTGACACCTTCATGAGACATTGTAAGCTGTGATTTTGTCATAGTGCTGTAGTTGTTCATGATTCCAAACTTCAATACCTAATTATTTGTATGTTTCGTGGACCATAATTTCGATAGCTCGCTATAATATGGTGTGACCGAGTATTACAATTATAGCGCAATTTCGCATTGGAAAATACAACGTACAAAATTTACATTATAGCGCTTGGCTGTGGCTTTTTATATACGCGCAGGGATTTGTATGTAACTGTGATGAATCGATGAATCCCTCTCTTTCGCCTCATCTCTCTCTCTCTTTCTCTCCCTATCTCTACACACAAACACACACACGCACACATACACACACACACACACACACACACACACACACACACACACACACACATCATTACATCATGCTGCACATGCTGAAATATTAATATGTTTTAACATATGAGTGCATTCTGTGCTACACTAGCGATGAACGATGGATTTTTTAGGCCTGTTCACCTAATATTATTTTTTTGACTTTCCTGTTTTTTCCGGACTGTTATTGAATATTGACAACAAAAAAGACTATTTTATGTATGTCAAGGCTTTAAGAGTTGTAGAATGGACGCCACAGCATGCTTACTGCAAGTTTACGTACAACAAACACTTTTCCTACATACAGTTACGAATTACCAAAGAATATGAGGTCGTAAGACATTAGTAAATAAAAATAGGAAAAGTAAATCAATATTCTGATTTTCTCATCTAGAAAGTCATACATCATCTGTAACACAATAGTTACATAGCGTAGATGTTTAAGGATACGTGTAACACGTGACTTCCAGTGAGGATCCTTATCAATGTAAACCCCTCTTAGGTAAGATCATCAGTTCATTTTTTTTGACACCGGAAACTGAAACGTGATCATAGCTCTCACCTTGAGACACTCCGAATGATCCCTTGCCAATGAACGCTCATAAGGTGCGCACGGACTGCCGAAAATAAACGACTGAACGGAGCAAGTTCAAAACGCGTTGATTTCTAACTAGACAGCATTTCAGATATACCAAATGGGACTGAGGTACGCAACCAATGAGTAGAAAAGGATTACATATTTCGTTAATTTACGAAATCAGAAAGACACAGCAGTGCAATGAAAGTGTATATAAGAGGAGGCGAAATCATATTATGGCGTTATACCTGCAATTAATGAAAACAAAAACCCTCTGAGTAGTTATTAGGTCTTAGATATTCATTCTGTACGTACGACGCACGTGAATAGATTTATATAGTTTGGCGAACTCCACATGAATTAAAAGTTTATAAATTTTGCAGTGTCCCGAAGTGGTTAAACAACTCTAATTTTTCAACCCGAATCTTGCGGTGTCCAGAGTCTTGTGATGTCCTTCTTACGATACAACTCCTTTCGCCGGTTGTTCTGGGGGGCCTTTTCCATTCTCGTTTCTTCCGGAATGTGCTGTCTCCGGAGATGAGACGATATGACGCGAGGTATCTCTCAGGTTATTGTCTGTTGGCCCCAATACGCTTCTAAATCCCATATATGTGATGCTACTAAATCGAAAGCGAGTGTAAGATAGAATGAAAACTTACAATCTTTACCTTTCGGAAGGTTGTGATGGTTTGAGAAGCACAGTGTAGCGCGAAAGAATATACATGTTGGATAAAGTGTGAAAAGTGGTACGGATGAAAGAGCTCGACAGTACAAAACAAAAAAGGCTGCAGCAAACATGGGTTTGCAGACAAGCCGTTTGCCCGATAATTTCTAAAAAATGTCGTCGCAAAGCAGTGTGTACCTCAGTATGCAAAACAGAGTTATTAAAAATCGATTAAGTCCTGAACTAACATTGGTTGATTTCACCCATAACCCGTCTTAATAAGAAATACAGTATGATTCAACACTTCACATGTTACAATTTACTCCACACTCGTACATGTTGAAATAAGCGCCCAAAATGTCCTCGCGTTTGGATGAAGTATGTTGGAAATTCTTTCAAACATACCCGGGTTAACACGTAAAGCCTGACTAGTCTCCGTGGTTCGGTGCTCCAATTCTGCAACATATTTGACTAATTCGGAAGCTCTGTAAATTTCCGTTCTGAGATGACCCGAAACAGAACTGGGGTCAGGTGGTGTTGGAGGGCAAGGTACACATCCTGCTAGACTTATCCATCTTGGACAACATTGCACGCCAGATATGTTATACAAGCAGCAAAATGTCTCGGTGTATCATTTACCTGCCACATTTCCCAAGTATTGAATATGGGTGAAATTTTAGCTCAATTGCATGGGGACTTAATCCGGTAAATATGCACTTAAAATACGTATGTAGGAGGAGCGTTGTACCTGAACGGTAGTGTACCTAGGAGCACATGATGTTTTCTGGTCGGTTTTCAATCTAGTGTCCGATTTTAAAATCAAATAAACAAGTGCTCACTAGAAACCGCCATAAATAGTTCCCGGCATTTTCTACTGTACTTGTTATGGTGAGACATGAGATTGTGTTTCGTGCAGCGTTTTTAGCTAGCACGAGTTCTAAGTGCTGTACAATATATTAAAGGTATATTGAAGATACTGTTAAATTTTCAGTTGCATAGTTTTATGATGAATCAAATTCTGTATAATCGTAGAACGAGTTAAAAAGCATGTGGACGGTTCAGCCATACTTCGTCTGTGGTGCACCATCTTGTGCCTTGAAAAAAAAAAAAAAGAATATTGTCTACCACGGAACATGTGACATTTGCAAGTGAACTGAGTTCCTTTAACCTATCGCCGTCCGGAGTGGCCGAGCTGTTCTAGGCGCTACATTCTGGAACCGCGCCACCGCTACGGTCGCAGGTTCGAATCCTGCCTCGAGCATGGATGTGTGTGATGTCCTTAGGTTAGTTAGGTTTAAGTAGTTCTAAGTTCTAGGGGACTGATGACCTCAGAAGTTACGTCGGATAGTGGTCAGAGCCATTTTGAACCTTTAACCTATAGAGGATTTTCCGTGTTTTGAAAATGGAAATTTATTTTAGTTGCCAATAGCGTCTGTTTCAGAATGTTTTAACTTGTAACTACCTTCTTAATTTGATTTCACTTACTGATTATTGGTGTGTAGTAGCGTAACAATGTAACACATAGACCGTTAAGTACAGGGTGGTTATAATTAAACTTTCTCTACTTGAGAAGGCCCCCAAGAAAAAAGAAGCGCTCATAGGACAATGAAACATTGTGGTAACAGTGTTAAGTACATGCGGAAGAGAAATAACTAAAAAGGCATTAAAAGAATAACATCTTAATTTCCACGCGAGATGGTAATATTTGCTAATTGCTTTCCATGTTTATGTTCCAGGTTAGAAACGTTGCTTAATGTGACGATTATCTGCATCCACGACACCCAAAAACTGCAAAAGAGATTGCTCTACTGCTGTCCTAAACATCTCAGGTGGGATGTTGGCTATCTCGCTCTATATGCTCATCTGCATCCTCCAACGTGTGTTAATGTCCCGATGATACAACCTTTCCTTCAGGTAATCCCACAACCAGAAATCACGTGGGTTCATATCTGGTGATCTTGGTGGCCACGCAGTTTGGATGGATCAGCCAATGATTCAGTTTTATCCAACTGTGTTACTGAATAACCTGGTGACCTTACGAGCAATGTGAGGTGGAACTCCACTGCGCATCAAAACAGTTGAGCCTAAATCACCTCTCTACCGCAGAGCAGGGTCACAAGTTGGCGAAGTAGATGACAGTAACGTGTGTCCTGGATCCTTTGGGTCCGAGTTCCAATTCCGGCGCGTAACAGCAAGTCATGATACTAACACTACCAACAAGGCAAATCCTGCAGTGCACGGTCTGTATCTCATTCCTATAAAGTTGGTTAGCCATACGGTGGACACGGCTCCGTCTAGTCTCTCTCAAGTAGTGAAATGTTTAATTACAACAACATTGCACAATATTCGCAATATTTTGTCGAATGCCACTCTTTACAGTTGAACAGAATATTTGTTTGTGGTCACATAACGATGTTGTACATTGGAAAAAAATTTCGTGTATGTGGAAACTTTTCCGTAGTAACGATTTTAATTTCAGAAAAAGATTGCAGCACACACAAAATTTAATAAGAAAATAGGCCGATATTAAACTTATAAGTTTGCAGTTTGGGCATACAGGACTTAGATACTTAATATAAATACTTTAAATTAGGGAAAAAAACTATTAAAATCTACTAGAAAAACTTTTAGTAGCTGCATTAGCTGTTCTGACAATTCGAACGCCCTTCGAGCGTTGAGACGCCGTGCATCTTTAAAGACCTTTGTTAAATTAGTTGTATGTATACGTCTGAGGATGCGATTAAATCACAGCAAAATCGTCCGTATATGATCTGTAATACAGGAGTTATTAACAACTAATGCGGCTGCAGAACTTTTTTAGAAGATTATAATATATTTTTTAAGCTTTTTGTAAATGTTTCCATATCGAACTGATATTACAGGGCGAAATTCTGAAACGTTTTCTAAGCTTCAACACTCTCGCCTGTTAAATACGACACAATTTCATGCTGATGCCGGTGGTGGCTCGTGTCTGCACAAACGGCTCATTACCAGACCCATATCTACTGGACCGATTTTGCATCCCCTATAATATACTTTCACCTGTGTCAGCTATTACTCATGATACAATCTATGTATTCACTATACTGTAATAAATAATTTTGAGACGCGCTCAATGTTTGACTTGTTTTCTTACATTAGAAAGAAAGTGCAACAACAATATTGAGACGTGGCGAAGTACCGATCGCGCTAGATCTTGGTTGTGCAGCAGTTTATGGCTGTTTTTAAGCTAAGCAGCTGGCTTATAAAATCGAATTCTGAGTGTTGCAGAAAGGGTGCTGATTTGGAGAGTTGAGTTGCGGACAGAGCGGCGGGCATCAGCGTGGCGTGGCTGTCTGCGTATAACTGTGGTGGTCACCAGGAGAGGGCGCTCCGAGCCGGGAGTACGATACCGCTGGGCACTGCTGACACACGCCGAGAGGAGGGCGGTGGATTCTGAAGGCGAGGTGAACATCGCATGGACGGAAGCTGTATCCGTTAGTTGCTGATCGTCTATCCTGCATCACCGTGCGTGGATCGGAATGGCATCACAGAGGACAGAAGGACTTGCAGCTGATGGTCGACTACGTGCTAAGACAGACAATACGTGAGTCTGAAAGATTCGGCAAATTTAATAAACTGTGAGGCGACGTAATTGCCACGTGATTGTGCTCGCGATCATAATTAAGGTGTGTTAGATATATATTTAATAAAGGTAGAATATGACTGTCAAGGAAGTAGGAATCGTGTCCTACTGTAGCTGTTGTTGCTGTTGTTGTTATGGACTTCAGTCCTGAGACTGGTTTGATGCAGCTCTCCATGCTACTGTATCCTGTGCAAGTATCTTCATCTCCAAATACCTGCTGCAGCCTACATCCTTCTGAATCTGCTGAGTGTATTCATCTCTTGGTCTCCCTCTACAATTTTTTACCCTCCACGCTGCCCTCCAGTACCAAATTGGTGATCCCTTGATGCCTCAGAACATGTCCTACCAACCGATCCCTTCTTCTAGTCAAGTTGTGCCACAAACTCCTCTTCTCCCCAATCCTATTCAGTACCTCCTCATTAGTTATATGATCTACCCATCTAATCTTCAGCATTCTTCTGTAGCACCACATTTAGAACGCTTCTATTCTCTTCTTGTCTAAACTATTTATCGTCCATGTTTCACTTCCATACATGGCTACACTTCATACAAATACTTTCAGAACCGACTTCCTGACACTTAAATCAATACTCGATGTTAACAAATTTCTCTTCTTTGGAAACGATTTCCTTGCCATTGCCATTGCCACTCTCCTTCGACCATCATCAGATATTTTGCTCCCCAAATAGCAAAACTTCTTTACTACTTTAAGTGTCTCATTTCCTAATCTAATTCCCGCAGCATCACCCGACTTAATTCGACTACATTCCATTATTCTCGTTTTGCTTTTGTTGATGTTCATCTTATACACTCCTTTCAAGACACTGTCCATTCCGTTCAACAGCTCTTCCAAGTCCTTTGATGTCTCTGACAGAATTACAATGTCATCGGCGAACCTCAAAGTTTTTATTTCTTCTCCATGGATTTTAATACCTACTCCCAACGTTTCTTTCATATCCTTTACTTATTGCTCAATATACAGATTGAAAAGCATCGGGGAGAGGCTAGAACCCGGTATCACTCCCTTCCCAACCACTGCTTCCCTTTCATGTCCCTCGACTCTTATAACTACCATTTGCTTTCTGTACAAATTGTAAATAGCCTTTCGCTTCCTGTATTTTACCCATGCCACCTTCAGAATTTGAAAGAGAATATTCCAGTCAACATTGCCAAAAGTTGACTCTAAGTCTACAAACGCTAGAAACATAGGTTTGCCTTTCCTTAATCTTTCTTCTAAGTTAAGTCGTAGGGTCAGTATTGCCTCACGTGTTCCAACATTTCTACGGAATCCAAACTGATCTTCCCCGAGGTCGGCTTCTACCAGTTTTTCCATTCGTCTGTAAAGAATTCGCGTTAGTATTTTGCAGCTGTGATTTATTGAACTGATAGTTCAGTAATTTTCACATCTGTCAACATCTGCTTTCTTTGGGAATGGAATTATTATATTGTTCTTGAAGTCTGAGGGAATTTCGCCTGTCTCATACAGCTTGCTCACCAAGGCTGTCAGTAGTTCTATTGGAATGTTGTCTACTCCCGGGGCCTTGATTCGACTTAGGTCTTTCTGTGCTTTGTCAAACTCTTCACGCAGTATCGTATCTCCCATTTCATCTTCATCTACCTCCTCTTCCATTTCCATGATATTGCCCTCAAGAACTTCGCCCCTGTATAGAACATCTATATACTCCTTCCACCTTTCTGCTTTCCCTTCTTTGCTTAGAACTGGGTTTCCATCTGAGCTCTTGACATTCATGTAAGTGGTTCTCTTTTCTCCAGAGGTCTCTTTAATTTTCCTGTAGGCAGTATCTATCTTACCCCTCATGAGATAAGCCTCTATGTCCTTACATTTGTCCTCTAGGCATCCCTGCTTAGCCATTTTGCACTTCCTGTCGATCTCATTTTTGAGACGTTTGTATTCCTTTTTGCCTGTTTCACTTGCATTTTTGTATTTTCTCCTTTCACCAATTAAATTCAGTATCTGTAGTTGACGATTAATAATTCGATAAACTAGATTCATTCTCTCATTATGCCTAGGAATGTCATTTGATGCTTTAACTAGCACGAGAGTTTAAACTTAAATAGTGGCAACTATTTATTCACAACCGATACAAAAGAGTTGCAAGTTCGCACCTGTTAGTCACCAGGGTTGTGTAGAACCCGTTATGGAGCGGTCTAAAGTTATGGCGATTCTCGTGTACGACTGTGATGGTGTTATCCTAACGCATTACGTACCTCCACGGCAGACCGTCAATGCACAGTATTACTGTTCGTTTTCGAAGCATCACCTGCGACCAGCTTTGCGAAAGTAGCTGCGACTCTTTCTGCGCAAACTACCCACCATTTTGCACGACAATACGCGAGAGAATACAGCGCAAGCTGTGGCCGCTCTGTTCTGTCGATGTGACTGGGAAGTACTGTACCATCTACCATACGCCCCGGAGTTAAGTCCTTGTGACTTTGATTTGATTACGAAGATGAAGCATTCGCTTCAGAACTGTACCAGGGATTCGACAGGCAGTAGACCGCTGCTAACAGTATACTACGCCTTCCACGTCGCTGGCAACTGGTTCTACAGGACGCCGGTGACTACTTTGGGGGACAGAACAGGTGAAAACATGAAACCCTGTTGTATCTGTTGTGAATAAATAGTTGAGACTGTTTATGTTCCAACCATCATATAGGTTACATTCTCACTTTACGCTAGATGGGTTGCCAAATTGGTATCTTCAGTCATTTTCATGAGACACAAAGAATTGCCGATTTGTCTCGGAAACTTTGCCCACGATCCATAATATCAGGACCTGTGTACTACGTACGATTTATTGCTCGTAGATACCCGGACGAGATTTCAACAGAACTGTCATCTGCCTTTTGAAGGTAACTTCGAAGGCTTTGTCGAGCCACAGGTCCTGCTGTTATCTCACATTAACTATTTGGTGCCGGCCGAAGTGGCCGTGCGGTTCTAGGCGCTGCAGTCTGGAACCGCGAGACCGCTACGGTCGCAGATTCGAATCCTGCCTCGGGCATGGATGTGTGTGATGTTCTTAGGTTAGTTAGGTTGAACTAGTTCTAAGTTCTAGGGGACTAATGACCTCAGAAGTTGAGTCCCATAGTGCTCAGAGCCATTTGAACCATTTTGAACTATTTGGTCTCTAGGCGTCCTTTACAATAATAGGACACATATCCCCCTACACTAGGTGCACGAAGTCATTGGTAGAGGTGTGCAAGAATTATACTCTGCATCAGTGTGCATCGGATCCTAATTGTCGACAGCTGTTGCTCTTCGAGGGCCTGATAATCTATCGGCTTCTCTGGCGTATAGTACAACAGGTTCAGCAGAAAACGGCAATTGTCCTACTTTGGGCCGGTATCACGTGCCGATATCTCATCGCTGTCTGAGGAATTTGATGATTGTGGAATATCGGAACACGATCATCTAGCTAGTTGTCAAGCTCTAGAGTCAAACATTGCGATGATGTCTTCGCCACACGATAATGTACCAGCAAATGGCACTCACCTCGTGAAGACCTGCTTCTGGGAGGCGGGAATCAACAGAATGTAGAGGCCTGCCTATGTGGCGACATGAACCCAACTGAGAGTACTTAGGACTACTTGTAACCTGCTTTGGACCGTTTCCGGATTTCTTCTTGCACACCGGATGACCTGCTTGAGCAACAACTATTCCACCAGCTAGTGGATAACATATCATAGACGATTCAGTCATGTTTCAGTGGTATGAGTGGACCAATGCAGTGTTAAATGCTACCCAACAACAGATGTTTATTTCACAGATCTGCACGCTTAATTTTCCCTTCATGTTAATGACTGTAATACTTTTGTCTCATAGCAGCGTCATTGTATGCGTTGCGAAATACGAGGTGTGGCTAGAAAAAAACCGGACTAGTACTGGTGAAACAATAAAACGAATGCAATAAGGCTGAAAGTCGCGTGGCCTGTCACGTGACTCTCGCTCCGCCTACTGCTCGAGTTTCATCTGCCTCCTGCACTCAGTCTGCCCGTGGCGTCTGTTTTAAGTAGTTGACGTTTTGTCTGTGCGTCGGAAAATGTTGAGTGTACAGAAAGAACAGCGTGTTAACATCAAATTTTGTTTCAAACTAGGAAAATCTGCAAGTGAAACGTTTGTAATGTTACAACAAGTGTACGGCGATGATTGTTTATCGCGAACACAAGTGTTTGAGTGGTTTAAACGATTTAAAGATGGCCGCGAAGACACCAGTGATGACACTCGCACTGGCAGACCACTGTCAGCAAAAACTGATGCAAACATTGAAAAAATCGGTAAACTTGTTCGACAAGATAGCCGTTTAACAATCAGAGGAGTGTTTGAGTTAACAGGAGTTTCCAGGATGTCAGAACAAATCATTCTTCGGCGTTCCTTCTGTTCAATTGTGAGACACTTTGGAACCATTTTTGAACACACTTCGTTCATGTTGAAACTTTCATGAAGAATCTGCCTAACACTTTCCTTGTCAACTCCTGTTAACTCAGACACTGCTCTGATTGTTAAACGGCGATCTTGTCGAACAGGTTTACCGATTTTTTCAATGTTTGCATCAGTTTTTGCTGACAGTGGTCTGCCAGTGCGAGTGTCATCACTGGTGTCTTCGCGGCCATCTTTAAATCGTTTAAACCACTCAAACACTTGTGTTCGCGATAAACAATCATCGCCGTACACTTGTTGTAACATTACAAACGTTTCACTTGCAGATTTTCCTAGTTTGAAACAAAATTTGATGTTAACACGCTGTTCTTTCTGTACACTCAACATTTTCCGACGCACAGACAAAACGTCAACTACTTAAAACAGACGCCACGGGCAGACTGAGTGCAGGAGGCAGATGAAACTCGAGCAGTAGGCGGAGCGAGAGTCACGTGACAGGCCACGCGACTTTCAGCCTTATTGCATTCGTTTTATTGTTTCACCAGTACTTGTCCGGTTTTTTTCTCGCCACACCTCGTACGTGAGAAGGGGCAACAGATATGATCACGAACTGGGGTGGCAGTTATTAAAACAAAGGCGGTTTCCGCTGCAGCATGACTTTTTCATGAAATTTCAATCAGCAGCTTTCTTCTCAGATTGTGAAAATATTTTGCTGGCGCCCATGTACGTACGAAGAAATGTTCAGTGCTATAAAATAAGAGAAATTAGAGCTCGCAAGGAAAGATTTAACTCTTGTTTTTCCGGCGCGCTGCTCGAGAGTAGAACGGTAGAGAGGTGGCTTCAAGGTGCTTCGGTGAACCCTCTGCAAGTAACTTGCGAATTTCAGAGTAATCGTGTAGATGTGGATGTAGATGTATTTTAATTGCTTTCAAAAGGCTTGCTCTTTCATTCTCTGCTCCACTTCAGTTTACTAAAATTTTCATTCATGTGGGTGGTGGGAAAAAAAATTTAAGCAGTGAAGGATTGAAGCAGTGAAGGTAGATTGATTCATAATATCACAAAAACCTGTTCAGTTAATGTTCGAGGTCGATACTTCAGGAAAGAAATTGAGAAAACAAACAGTACTTACTTTTCCGTGAAGTTCTACATTTACATCTCATAACAGCCACAATAAATTACTACTTAAACTGTTCAAGGGTTTGAAAGTGAATGTCCTGAGGAAAAACATCACGTGCTAGTGGATACAAGCATAGAGCAAACATTGGATGCAACTAGAAAACTACCACGACCCATCCTCACAGTTTCATTTCCACTACCACCTCTCTGCTACTTTCCTAACATGATACCTTAATAGAGTAACAATCCCGGGACAAAAGATTTTCCGCAGAAATGACCTAGCCGCAACTGAAGAGATAATATCCAGAATCAGTCTGCCACAGTGCAGCGGAGTATGCGATGGTACACGGTTTTAATCTGCCATGAAATGTCAATTCCTGGGTCGTTGTCATCCTCAAAAATGGCTCTGGGCACTATGGGACTTAGCCGGCCGTGGTGGCCGTGCGGTTCTAGGCGCTACAGTCTGGAACTGCAGGACCGCTAAGGTCGCAGGTTCGAATCCTGCCTCGGGCATGGATGTGTGTGATGTCCTTAGGTTAGTTAGGTTTAAGTGGTTCTAAGTTCTAGGGGACTGATGAACTTAGAAGTTAAGTCCCATAGTGCTCAGAGCCATTTGAACCACTATGGGACTTAACTTCTAAGGTCATCAGTCCCCTAGAACTTAGAACTATTTAAACCTAACTAACCTAAGGGCATCACACACACCCATGCCCGAGGCAGGATTCGAACCTGCGACCATAGCGGTCGCGCGGTTCCAGACTGTAGCGCCTAGAACAGCTCGGGCACCCAGGCCGGCCGTTATCCTCACCAAGGACCCTACCGTACGTAAGAGCACGTTTAGAAGAATCGTTGACATCGACGAAACGCTATACACGATTTATCAAACTGTGAGATGCGCGTACTGCTCTGCCTGAGATAATAGCAGCAACAGGATTTAGAGTGCTGTGCTGCAGCTCTTCTAGTGTGCGAGACTCATTTGAGAACACCTGACCGTCCAATCTGCCCCACAGATAAACATCACAGGGGGGATTTCAGGCAATAATTGTAAGGTTACAGATGCACGTCCTATCTGAAAATATTTCGTCACGATGACCTTTTACTATCCCTTTGGTCAGAAAAACGGCGTCAAGATTTCGTCGGACTTCGTTGCAGGCTTTGCTTCACTTGAGCAAAGATTTCGTGGGTACGAACAGTTTTTGGACTACTTTTCTTTTGAAATATCAGACTGGTTTTTTTTTACGGCCCATCATCATGTCCTCCTCGTGCTAATCTCTTCATCTCACATGGTCACTTCTATCCTATGTCCTCAGTAATTTGTTGTGTGTATTCCAATTCATGTGTTCCCCTGCGGTACCAATGAGGTTGTCCCTGAACACATGTCCTTCCAGCCTGTCCCTTGTTCTTGTCAGTGTTTTCCCTATTCTCATTTCTTCGTCAACTCTGTGGAGAACATCCTCATCCCTTACCAGTCCATCTAATTTTCAACATCCTTCAGTAGAACCTCATCTCAAAAGCATTGAATCTTTCGCCTTTCTCGCAGACCATGATTCATTACCACACAATGCTGTGCTTCTCAACGTGCATTATCAGAAATTTGTTTCTCTGATTAAAGCCTACATTTAACACTAGCAGGTAGCTTTTGACCAGGAATGCCCTCTTTGCCTACGTTAATCTGATTTTTATGTCGTTCTTGCTTTGTCTGTCATGAATTTTTTTTTCTTTTTTCTTTCTTTTTTTTTGCGTATTAGCAGACTCACTTAATTTCGATTACTTCACAGTCCCCAATTTTCATGTTAATTTTATTGCTAATTTCATTTCTGCTGCTTTCCATTTATTTCTTAGATCTGTCTTCCCCTATAATTTTCATCCCAAACAGCTCCCTGTAGTACCACGGAAGTTATTCCTTAACGAACGTAGTACCATGGAAGTTATTCCTCAACACAGGTTCCTCCATCTTGTTTCTTCTTCTTTCCCTATGTTCATGTCTTTGTCGAATCTGTGGAGAACGTCCACAATCCTTATTAGTTAATTTTCAATCCTACTGCAGCACCATTTCAAAGGCACGGATTCCCACAGTCTACCATCGGTTATCCTACAACGCTCTGCTCCAAACGTCCATTCTCAGAAATTTCTTCCTCGGATTAAGGCCGAAGTGTGATACTAGTAGACTTCTTTTGAACAGGAATGGCTTCTTTGCCTATACTAATCTGTTTTTTATGTCCTTCTTTCTTCGTCTGTCATCTCACCTAAAGTAGCAGAATTATGTCATTTCGATTATTTCATGGTCCCAAAGCTTGTCGCTAATTTCGTTTATATAACACCCCATTCCTCTCTTCCATTTACTCTCAATTCATATACAGTACTCACCAGAATGTTCATTCCATTGAACATGTCCTGTAGTTTTTCTTCATTTTCAATAAAGATAGCAGTGTCATCGGCGAATCTTGTCACTGACATCTTTCCACCCTCAATTCAGCCTAATTCCCGAATCATTCTTTTATTACGGCTACTGTTTTTATTAATTACAGAATCAGTTTCACACCATTTCGCCACTAGGTTTGGGATTGCAGACTTTAGTGGTGGCTTTACCTAAACAGCGCCCGTATTAAACTCTTGCGCAAACAGTTCCTCCAGACAGTTCCTCATACGTTTTCCAAAAACTTTGATCGCATAACACTCGACATCGAAAACGCGCTCGTGTATCGTGAGCAATATTTTGTCTTACATTCAGTTGTCACTTAACATGTCTGCCCCTGTGTTACTCAAACGTACCGATTCTGCAAAGTACTCGAGACATAACACGGAGGTGTGCATGCTGTTACATGTGAGAGCAACTGACGGATGCGTCGAAATCGCCCTTTCCAGCATTTTCTTCGTGGGATAGTCCTCTTATTCATTAACAAGACTCAGTTCCATGTCAGTCTTAAAACGTTTCCCACCCTGTGTTACATGCGCAATCTTTACGCAGTGTGGTTCAAAGAGCCTACGCGGCTGGTGCTTGGCGTTCATTACCGTCGTCTGATCGAAATATCTCTGTTATTGTCGACGCTCTTACAGCGATACGTGGCCGGACAGCGGAGGGGAGTCTCAGCTTACCTGACAGCACTCCACCTCCGCATCCGTGCGCGACAGATGAGATTTGCAGGTCCCGGATGACGCCGCCAGATGACGTACAGTCGTTTGACGCTGAGTTGGTCTGCGGCGAAATGAAACTCTGCCGAGTGGCCTTCTCTGTCGCACGCTTCATATCTTACGGAAGTTTTGTTAGGGACTCGCTCTTGCTCGTTGCATACAGAAATTTTGCGGCATATGACTGTTATACGACCTCCTGTGTCAGAAACTGCTACTGAACAGATATTAACGTACTTAACCCTACAGTAATATGAATTTAGAACGTTCAGAACATGGTAACTGATGTTCTTTATGAAAAGAGCAAAACACATATGGTTAAAAATCTTCCTAACTTACAGTAGACCTGAGGAAACAAATATTAATTATTTTATGTCATTATTTTTTACCGAAACACGCAAAATGTACTAATGAAAACTGAGTAGAACGAATATATAATTGTGTTTCTAGATAGAAAATTAATGTTTTATATTTTTTAGTAGTTTTGTGACGGCCTTCGTAGCGACAACACTTCGCTGTAGAAACGGCCTACGAAGTCACCGCCACACTTTTAATAGCGGGCCGACCGGTCCGCTGGAACAGTGAACAGAAAGATGAAAACCCAAACACTCGGATTAAATGAAAGTCGGTACTTATCTTTATTAACGACGATACAGAACACAGTGGTGAACATGGTCTACAGAAATCTGTCTAGTTATAGTCGGAGCGGCTTGGTCAGCGTCGGCTGACGACAAACAACAACTCTGCTGCGATGAACACACAACTGACTAGCAGGTATACAATTCGGTGGCGAGTATACAACTGAGCGGCGAATCCAGAATTGTCCTAGCGCTCGCGACTCCAGCGCTTAAGAAGCCAGAAGCCAGCGGTGGCGCGCGCAGACTTGCGGCGATTTCCTGTATCGCTGGCGCTGCTTATGCGGACGGCGTCCGGACTTTGATGCTGCCAACCTTTTTGGCAGCGGGCTCGGTTGGCATTACTGGCTAGGATATAACAAGTAGTATAGCAATGGGGTTTCCAGACTAAGATAAATGTACGTAGTATCATAACATTTAGTACTGTAGTATATCACACACATGGGTTGCCTACATATAGGTGCAGGAGAGTACGAAGTGCTTTGTCAAAAGCAACTTGATAGAGCTTCATCACAAATTCTCATACACCCACACACAGTCACCCACCCACTCTCCCACCCACCCACCCACCCACCCACCCACCCACACACACACACACACACACACAAACACACACACACACACACACACACACACACGCACGCGCGCGCGAGCGCGCGTGCGCGCGCGCGCGCTTTACTCTAAGTAATGAAATTCGATCCACACACTTATGGTTCCATGTATGAGGACATGATTTTATTACTTTCTGCTTTGTTAGCAAGTCGATACTTAATGCAAAAAGCAAAGTACTTAACCACCAAATCGAAACAGCAAAAGATGGGAAAACATAACTTTAAGTCAGATAAACAGAACAAGCTTTCTCAGCAAGTTGAGGGATGTCGATGCATGCACGTGCCAAATCAAGGAATGTCAATGCACGTCGTATTTCGTTGAGCCAACTCAAATGAAAGTACAAGAAGCGTAGCTGCAACATAGTCACTCAGACGAAGCAGATCGACTAATTGACTTGCAAGCATTATAAATGATACCAGCCAACCCGACATATGATGATATAGGATCGTTATGAGTGGAAAGACTGGTAGGAAACGATATCGGGAAATTTGGAAGATCAGCTTGGATTCCAGAGGAATCTTGGAACATGCGATGCTGTATTGACATTATGCCTTAGGTTAAAATATAGACTGGTGTTTGAAGGACTTACGTATTTCGACAAAATCTTTTTGCAGTGTCGACTGGAATGCATTCATTGAACGACACAGGGCACGGAGCGGTATTTACAAACCAGACTTCAGTCATAGCTTTAAACGACGTGGAAAGACGATATTTGTTGGCAAGGAAATGAGACAGGATTGTAACCCATCTTCTTAAAACTGTATACTGGGCAAACAGTACAGGTAACTAAAGAGAAATCTGGTAGCTGGAATACAATAAACTTTGTGGCGAAGGATTAAAATTTTTTCCGATGATATTGTAATTCTACTGGAGACAGCAAAATACTTGGAAGATCAGTTTAGCGGAATGGATGATTTCTTGAAAACTGGTTATAAGATGATAAACAGAAGTAATTAGATTACGAAATGAGGTCTTAAAAGTAGTAATACATAACAGTAAAATACCTATGATATAACATGCAGACTGAGAATAGCAAGAAAAGTCTTTGCGGAAAAGGGAAATTTTTAACATTGAATGTAAATACGAGGGATTAGGTTTAATCGGCAGTTTTCGTCTGTAGTGAAAAGTGGACGATTAAAAGTTTATATAAGAAGAGAGTAAACGATTTTGTAATCTGGTGCAGCATAAGAATACTGCGGATTAGATAACAGATACGATAACCATTGAAGTGGCACTGAATGGAATTGTGCAGCAAATTAATTTATACCACAACTTGACCAAGAGAAGGGGGCTGGTTGATAGGACACATACTCAGGCATTAGGGAATCGTGTTTGGTAAAGAATAGAATGCGGAGATTAGAAATTGTAGAAGCAGACCGAGGCTTGACTAAGGAAAGCAAGCTGAAATGGGTGTGATTATGCAGATACGAAGAGAGTCTCAGTGAAGTGCTAAATTTAGTTAGAGGTATTGATTTACATCTGATCTCGTTCAGAATCATTACTGCGCACCGTGAAACGGGAATCAATTCGAAAACGCATTACAGTACTCAGCATGCTGCAGGCAACGAATGAGGTTACATTGCTCGCCGTTTGGAGGCTGATGCAGTGAAACGTGTGTCAGTAGGCCTGCTGGATACGGTCGAATGGTCGGCTTGGAGACTGGCCAGTCTTCTTCGTCCGAGCTCTTTGTTATGGAATGGGTATGTTGGCATGTTTTTCATGTGTCTACCTCATTCGACGGGTCTTCATTGGCTGAGTGTGACATAACACAAGTCTCTCCATTTAAACAGAACAAGCTTTTGTAATGTGGTGCAAGATAAGAAACTGCGGATTAGGTAACAGGCACTATAACTATTGAAGTGGCACTGAATCGAATTGTGCAACATTAATTGCTGCCTGCCGGACGCTTCAAGATGTAGATAGAAATAAAACGTATCCTGATAAGTTATACTTTGCGTGGATAGTATCCAATAGAATGTAAAGGAGAAGTAGCTTACAGGGAAATAGAATTTATGGAGAGAAAAAAAAACAGTATTCCACTGTAGTAATAAGAAATTCGAGTACGGGAAACTGACAGCGTAAGGGAATACCATCAGATTGCTTATTAGATAACATACAAAAACTACGTCTAATCAATTCTTCAAGACATTGTATCAGTTCTAAACAGAAACTGCCGTATGGGAAGCAGTACATCTGTTATCATCCAATGTCAGCAGGCTTTTTGTTCCTTCGCAGGTGAATACTCCTTGTGAGTTACTGTCCTAAAGTTTGGTAGCTTGATAGCGGGAGACGGAAGAAACTGTTTAGAATTTGTAGGCTTTTTGCATGCCATGCCCATTTTCCAGTCTCGATAGCAATTCGTCGGATACACTGACTCCAGACGTAAAGTGTGTTTTTGCTAGAGGCCTTGATCACTGTAATTTGTCCTGCAATTTAATTCTAAACTAACAACAAAGAGACTGTGCAAGAAGACCAACTAGCATTGAGGACGATTGTTATGACTTTGACTGTCCTTTTGGAGTTGGAGAGCATAAACTTACGCACATCAATAAAGCAGTATCAAATCTAACTTTATTTCTGGAGTCATCCGTCCTCTGAGTGCTTTATTTCACAGTAGCAATTATACTCAACGGCATTGATCATTTGTTGGATATATTCCAGTATCTGTTTTCCTCAACAGCTTTTGTCCTCTGTTTCCTCTACTATCATGGAATGTAATCCCTGACGTTTTAACACATATCCTATGATCCTGTCCCGTCATCTAGGAAATGTCTTTCATACATTCCTTTCCTCGTCGGTACTCTGGAGAGCCTCCTCATTTCTTATTATACGAGTCCAACTAATTTTCAACGTAGTTCCATAGCACGACAATTTAGACGCATCGATTTTTTTTTACCGATTATCCCCAAGTTCGTACAGTGTGCTCCAGATGTACTTCCTCATAGATTTCTTTTCTACATTAAGGCAGTAGCTGGCTTTCTTTAGCGTGGAATGTAAACTTTTCATTTGCTATTCTGCTTTTTATAGCCTTGTTACCGTGAATGACTTTCACCGGTGAATATCAACAGATACCAAATACGTCGCTGAAAGATCGAACATTTCATTACATTGTTGTACATTCGGACGCTCTCCGGTGTGTGTTGACAATCACAGATATGCTCTGGTGGAGGTCCAAAACAGAAGAGTCGAAAAACAAGCGACTGGCTCTCTCCTGCCAAATCCTTTGTTCTGCTCGGAGCCAATCAGCTTTGTCAGTCTTATGCAAGCTTTGATAACGCGAGCAACGTTTTCATATTTTTACCGATACCCTAATTTATACTAAATGGATACTGCAGTAAATCGTGATCTTTTTCATGAAAAGTTAAATGCATTAATTGCGGGTAAACGAGAAGACAATTGTTTTTATTTTTCTCAAGAAAAGTATTCTAAAGTAGTTTCTGAAGTGGTTTCTGCTAAAATTAAACGTAACACACCTTTGAATTACAGACGATTAACACGTTTCGGTGTTTTAAAAATTAATGATGAAGAGAAGTTAATTGTACCATTAAAACCAGGGGAAACGAACATACAGTATTATGTTACCAATGAAGAATTGTACAGTATACTATATGAAACTCACATCGTAATAAGCCACGGAGGAAGAAGTATGCTTAGAGTTGCAAGCTAGATACCAAAATATTACATATGACGTTCTAAAGTTGCATTTAAATTTATGCAAACAGTGTCAAATGAAACACAGCGCACCTAAGAAAGGTATTGTTGTGAAGCCAATGGTTAGTTCTGAATTAAACTCAAGATGTCAAGTTGATCTGATAGATCTGCAGTCAAAGAGAGATGGCGAATGTAAGTTCATAATGGAGTATCAAGATCATTTAACTAAGTTTTTCCACCTACGACCTATGAAAACTAAAAGAGCTGTAGAAGTAGCGCATCACGTTCTTTCAATACTTTTAACATTCGGCGCACCAGCAATATCGCAATCAGATAATGGTAGAGAATTTAGTAATCAAGTCATATCCGAAATATGCGCTATGTGGAAGGATGTTAAAATAGTTCATGGAAAGCCTCGTTACAGTCAAACACAAGGTTCAGTTGAAAGGGCCAATCAGAATATAAAGAATATGCTAACTTCATGGATGAACGATAACGATACAAATAAGTGGTCAGATGGTTTATCCTTTGTTCAATTTGACAAGAACACTACCTACCACGAAGGAATACGCCAAAGTCCTTATGAAGCCATGTTTGGCGTTAAAGCAAAAAGAGGCATAGCATCGTCGATTTTTCCTGGCGAACAAATCGCAAATGTTGAAACTGAAGAACAACTCGAAGAAATTGCCAATACTTCTGAAACCGAAGAACAGCTTGAAGAAGCTGTTAACGGTTATAAAAAAATTTGAGCGGTGGTCATACTGAAAACCGTATACCAAAGGAAAATATTGAAGAGGACCCACAACCTACGTCTTCACATCAAATTCTGTCTGAAAAACACGAGTTGATTTCTAGAAAAAGAACGACCGTGAAAGAAAATCCTCTACTGCAAGCATCAATGATGTTACGAACCTCACAAAAAAAATTTCCTGCTGCTCAAATTGTTGATAATGTACGAATACAAGTCCCTAATGTCGACCGTAGTCGTAAAGATAGCGGAAATGTGTTAGCGGTTGTTGTTGGAATAGAAGACTCCGACTTCTAAAAACTGGCAAATAAAAATGGTACCCTCAAGCAGCTTTGCACACGTAATCAGTTCGCAGTTTGTAAAGAAAAGTTACTTTCCATAGATGAGTTTTCTTTTCAAGAAACGTCGCTGAGAGAAGCAGCTGCAGCTAATTCGAGAAGCGGGGGACAAGGCTATAAACACTGTCATTGTAAAGGGAGGTGTTTCACAAATCAATGCATTTGTAAAAGCAAGGGACTCTTGTGCAGTTCAAAGTGTGATAATAGTTTAAGTTGTTGCAATAAATAAGATATGATCACAAAAATAAGTAATTTTTTTATAACTATTATTTTCTTTTCTCATGTATACTGTACTGTGTATTTTGAATTCTTGGTCATTCCTTTCAGAAAGAGAGGCGAAAAAGTTACGTCAGCCTTTTGACACTTTATAGCAACTGAATTACGGAAAAGAAAATATAAATCTCCAACATGTTTAGCATTCACCATGGTGAATGTCAACATTTACTGGTGTAAGTCAGAAATAAGGGTATTTAGCATATATTTCGCACATACACTAAGCGACTATGTGAATGTTGACATTCACCGGCGAAAGTCGATATTCTCCAATTTCGGTGTTTCACTGTAACAGCCTCTTTGCTTCGCTTGCCTTATTTTGTTTCTGAGGTTTCCTTCACTTCGACTACTACGTAAGCTCCAATGAATTTATCAGCATTGCCATTTCTGCTACTCGCTTCGTCTTTTTCTTTAGTTTAAAACAGTATTCTGTGATCTTTAGAGTATTCATTCCAATAAATAAGTCCTGAAGTCTCCCTCACGTTCACTTACGTTAATAGTGTTAACAGTGAATCTTATCATTGATATTCTTTCACTCAGAATTTTAATCCCGCACGTAAGCCTTGCTTTTATTTCCACCCCAGCTACTTCTATGTGTCTGGTGATCAATAGGGAAGGTAGACTGAATCCCAAACTTGTGCCATTTCCTTCTGTCTTGGTCAGCCGATCTTACTTTTAAGAGTACTTCGTGGTTCTTGTTCATACTATATATCATACTTCCCGGTAGCAGATTTTTAAGAGGATTTCAACATCTTGTACCATTTTACGTCCTGCAGTTATTTTTCTAGGTCGCCATACTCCATGAAAATGTCTTGATTTTTCTTACATCCTGCCTTCATTTTTCCTAAAGCCAAGCTACTCAAAGATCTTCTTCTTTCCGTTCCATTCTCCTGTGTATTTATTTTACCAAGTCAGATACGTACGCTGTTGAATTGATTGTGACATCTCGAATTTATCTGCCTTTAGCATTTTCGGTATTATTTTGACCGCAAAGCTTCAAAAGTCTGATGGTACCTCTCCGGCCTGACAGATTCAACACAATAACTTGAATAAGTGGTCGATTGTCACTCTCTCGAAGATTCTATAAAGTCAGATAAATGTGTTGCTTGTATGTTTGTCTTTTGCCATGTTTGTCAGCAAGTCTGAAAAAATTGCTCTGTGAAAGTCTGTTGCCGGATCCGCTATGTCTTCCAAATCGATCTCCATTTCTTCTTTTATCACATCAGCAAACAGTTCCTCCGTCTCGTTGAGAAATTCAGTGTACTTTTTCCATATATCTTTCGCCTCTTCTGTATTTATGAGAGGGAATCTTCTTGCACTATTAATATTGATGCTTTTGCTTTTAATTTCACGGAAGGTTGAATTTTGCACAAGCTGAATCTGGCCTTCCGGCTATCATTCCGTTCTCAGTATCTTTACATTTTTTGCAGCAGTCTCACTCCATCTTCCGTACAGCTTCTATTGATTTCATTCTTACGTGACCTTTTTCACTGTATTCCCTTCATTTCTTAAACAAATTTGTGTTCTCTCGTCGATCACTCGAAGGGTATCTTCCTTTACCCCCTTTGTACCCACAGGTGACAGATTTCGCGTTTTAGAGATGCCCATTCTTGTTCATCTGAACTTCCTGCTATGGTGTTCATTAACTTTAGCCCTCAATAATTCTCTATCCCCTTTCTTTACTCAATTCGTCTGCATGACAATTCCCTTAAATTACGACCTGCTCACTGACTTACATCTCATTTTGGTATTGATATATGTTTTACGAGCTCTTATCTGATCTTGGAATCTCTGTCACAGCATAATATAATCAGGATGGTATCATCAGTCTTTTCCCCAGTGTATTTCCTTTCCTTAAGGTTCTTTAACTATGTTTCTCGCTGTTACCACCTGGAATTCATTGCAGAAGGAGGCTTTCTCGTCTTACATTTGCACCACCGCGTGTGTATTATTCCTTATTTTTCCATTCTGTCCCCAACTAACAGAGTTTCAATACTTTCAGTACTAGATTTCCATATCCTTAAATTAGATTTTCATCTCCATGTATATACTGAACTACTCTTTCAGTGCCTTAGTACGCACTTTATCTCTTCATCTGATTGTAACATTGGCGGGCATACCTGTACTACTCTTGTTGGTGTTTGTTTTCTCCCAACTCGGATGAGAATTATACGATTAGTGACGCGTTCACTATAATTTACTTTTTGACGTACCTTCTAAGTCATTAAAAATCTTGTTACTGTAGCATTATTTTCTTCTGATGGTGATGTTGCTCTGTGAGCATATTCGTCTGATTAGATATCGTGCTTTGAATTTCCCTTTACTGATTGCTACTTAATACAGGTTCAGTCTTCCGAATTCCTTTTTAGTCTTTGTGGCTTCCCCAATCTACCCAGACATCTGACATTCCACTCCACGACTCGCATGGAAACATTAGTTAGTTTTCCGATGTTTTTTTCATCTTCATATCCCCCCCATTCCTCCCAGAGTTTCAGATGAGGGACTAATGATGAATCTTTTGACAATGGAGAGAGTGTGACACTTTTTCAATTACAAGCTATATTTCCTGTGGATATACGCTGGTATCATTCCAAAACTAGTGATCTGCCTTATGTAGTTGTGCAAAACTGACTAGATTAGCTGCATCAGACATATGAGAACAGGGCTCAGAACCATCTGTTGTCCTATTCTACGGTTTATGACCAATTCTTTTATCAAAATTAACAATTAGGGCGCATAACTCATCCGTCAGTTAACGAAAACAGTGTCAGAAGAGTACTGTAATTTAATGAAGCCTCCAGCCTCGTTGGTAAAAAGTACAGTACACTACACTATTATAAAAGGTCGCGTGTACAACTGTGGGCGGTGAAGTAATTGTGGGGAACCACCTAAATCGCAGGCGCATAATCCATGCGTCTGTGCAGTGCACTGCGCGGACCACAAAATGGTCTCCACTGGATAGGAGCAGGCTTGGCCGAAAGCCAACCAGGTCCCCGGAAGTGGGTGTTAATCGCCGCTTACCGCAGCGCAATCTTGAGAGCCATAATAACCAGAAGATCGCACTATGTTCCCATTCTGTGTAGGCATTGGATTTATGTTCCCTGTGAAAAATATGCGCGTTAGTTTTTGCTGTGCTTAGACCCTGTGATTGCAGTGGTCGTAATGAGAAAAACAGTTCCATAGTATGGGGTTTCCATGAAGCATCGTGAGAATGCCACACTTGGAAAGCCAATTACTCGAAAACGACATACCGCGCCATTACATCCACGTCTTTTCGAAGATGTGTTAGGTGTTTTCTACCAGAATTTACCGTTGGAATATGTCCTGTCATTAAGTCGTAGTGTAGAAGGACTGCGGCTGAGGCGCTGGACACAGATTGGAGATCTAGATACAGTTTTCGCATGGTTTCCCTAATCAGATTAAAGCGATTAACAAAATGTTTCGTTTTTAGGTATCACAATCACGTCAATTTATTTTGCCCCCTAGCTAGTTTAGTCGAAAATTTTATAGTGTCTCTATTGACCAAAGTTTTAGTTCTCCTTCATGTCATAAAATAGACCTCTGGGGAGTATAAGCTGTTTTTTTTGGCTAATTACTTCCTTTCTCACTCCTCCAGCCTGAGATGGTAAACGATGAAACACTAATTGTCAGGTGGTAAACACTGGAGAATATTGAAAAAAATCGCTGCGTTATTTAGATGAACAGCTCCTTTAGTAAAGCGCCAGCACTAGGATATTCAGGAGTGGCAGTCAAAGCAACACTGGATGGATCTTCATGTGCAACCTCTAGGGCTGTTGCAGAGGCTGTGATCCGAGACCGTCTTCGCCACCTTTGTGATGAGTTTCCTGATGATGATGATGATTTATGGCGGAGGAAGATGAGTTTCCTGGTGTTCTGGTGACAGATCTTATGATTGTGTACGAACATACACAACAGATGCATACATACACATTCACAAAACTTTAACCCTAGCAATACGGTGGCATTTTCCATAACGCGCTTTATCAGTGGGTTGTGAGAATATTATGCTCACCCGAAAAAAGTTTAAAAAATCCGTTAACTGTTATTGAATTGTATTAACAACATACTTTTTAAAGAAGTACTGATGCTCTATTAGGATCCAGAACCTCAAAATACTTTTTAGCAAATTCTTACCAATATCAATACATTTTGAGTATCATTTTTCAGTATCACGACAAAAAAATTTTAAAAATTCAAATTTCGTTTATTGTTGTTGACTCTTACTCTCTACATAGCATATAAAGAGATACTGGTTCGTAAGTTTTGCCCTGAACGTCCAAATATTGAATACGACATATGCTGGGGAAAATGACGTCTGCTACTGAGACTTAAATTTTTAGGTGAAGTATAACTGAAAATTAAAAACACGTATGCAGTAAATAAGAAGAAGTCATTAAAAACAAATTTTTTTTCAAAATTTTGAAGTATGAAGTATCTGATTTGATTACATTTTCTTTAAATGGTGGGAATAACCCCCCCCCCCCCCCTGGGATTGCGATGTTTAATTTTGGTCTCAGACAAAGAAAAACGTTGTCCCAGTACTAATCCCTTGGTTCCAACCAAGATTTTCCTTAGCTATAGAGCGAACGTCCTTAGCGTAAGTTAGCTTAAGTTACATTAATTATTTTTATTTTGTAAGTGTAGGGACCGATGAGCTCAGCATTTTGGTCCCATTGAACCTTACCACAAATTTCCAAAATTTCCGGAATTGGAAATCCCTACCCAATAAGAGACAGATTTGCTTCATTCCTTGTCTACTGAGATATTTGGCAGAAAAGAGCAAAGTTCAACAACTGCGTGTCATCTGAGGTCTCATTGTGACTTACGAAAGTAAACTTGGTCCGTCTTAGTTATCTCAGTTCCCTGCTGTACACATTGATGTTCCCTTACAGTATGGAAGCCACCTTAAGATGATGTACTTCTTTCACTCTGTCGTTCCGTTGAGTACGGTGCCTATTATGGATACAGATCTAGATGTTGGGTCAGAATGATACCTACGTATATATTTCGAGAAGGAAATTCTTGCTCAGACTCTCTGAACAAAATGTATGTCATATGGTGTGATGACATTTTTATCGTTTCTCCGGGTTTTTGTTGCTTACTGAATTTCTTATTCTATGGCAAGAGTGGTCAGGGGGCAGGGGCGAGGGGACTCCGGAAGGAGACCATTTGCAGTTGGAACTTGTTTCATAGGACTCATCACTTTCTTCTCTTTAATATTCCTTGCTTTCTGTGACGTTTGTCTTGATTGCCGCACTGAATAACAATTGCGTTCATACAAACTCACATAACCAGGCACTTCTCACCCTAGCAGTGATAGTAAACAATAGCATACGAAATCTAATGCGAAAGGTAGGCCTGAAGACATCCATCGTCTATTTGGTATCAGTACGCCAAATAATGAGCACTTACCTTCCACGATTTTTCGATTGGAAAAAATTATTTTTTCTTAAAATTTGCCGAAAAAATATCAGAAAACCAGGATCTCTGAAACGACTGTAGCCACTATTTACTCGGTAGACCACTTAGTAAACTAGGGCAGGAGAGTGAGTACTTTTAAAAGTTTAACTTCGAAAAACTCAGAGATCTCTCGAGGGTGCCCGCTCTCTCGTTCTCACATTCCTTTTTTCTCCAACCTCGAAGAACTCCAGTGCCGCATCGCACGATAGAGAAAGGAGACAATCACGCGCTTCGTAGTTCACTCGTTCAGTTAACAACGAAGACCAGAGATCTGCTTCGGTAATGGGAGTGCAACCAGATTTGTCCCCAAAACCTAATAGCCACGTTCGATATCTAGCAGAAGCTGCCCATTTTACATCAGAGAGACACGATCACTTTTAACTGCTGAATTACTGCACTGCCACATTCTGTTTTCCGGTCAGTGGAAAGTACATTCCAAAGACATCCACAACCGATGTGCTCATTCGGAAAATACAGATTCACTGCTTCGTTGACAGAATTACTAACTTGTGTAAGATAGAGGCTCATCGACCCTATTATCTCTTTGTATAATTACATAAAATCAACGTGTTCCTAATACTAATTGAACCACGACTGAGTATCATGAGCGAAAATAGTAAAAATCAATAAAACAATCTGCACGTCACGTTTTGAGCAACAGAGTTTCTCACATGAAACTGAAATTCAGTTAACGGCTCATTGCACACTGACATCACAGTGCACTGCATTTCAATAGTTACTTGTGACTCAAGATAAACTCCCAAACTGTATAGTGTATAGCTACACTTTGCTGACTCCCGTTTCACATTAATTGTTAGAACTCTAAGTTTATTTATGTCACCGTTCTTTCGACAAACTTACCAGGTGTACCGGTATGAAATGTGCGTTAAGATATAAATGTGTCGATAGGGAACATTTGATGTGAACGAGCCTTAATATTTTGTTTGGTTGGTATGACATCTGTCAAAGATATTTAGCATACATCAAGTCATGGGACAAACAGCATCATATGTTTTCATCGTGTTAACAATGTCGAATTTTGTACCAGAAAGTGATGATTTGCGGAAAGCATTAATTTTTTGTTTTCATTTGAAAAAATGTGCTGCTGAGTCGCATCGAATGCTCCATCAGAAGCAACATGCAAAATATGGTTTCAACGGTTCAGAAATAATGATTTTGATGTAAGAAATGAAGAACGTGGAAGACCACCAAAAAAGTTGGAAGACGCCGAATTGCAAGCAATATTGGATGAAGATGATACTTTGAGTCAGAATCAAATGGCAGCAATGCTAAATGTTGCACAACAAACAATTTCTGACCGTTTGAAGGTTATGGGAAAGATCCAAAAGTGTGGAAAATGGGCGCTACATGAATTGAATGAAAGACAGATGGAAAACCGAAAAACCATTTATCAAATTTTGCTTCAAAGACATGAAAGAAAATCAATTTTGCTTCGAATTGTTACTGGCGATGAGAAATGCATTTATTTTAAGAATCCTAAACGGGAAAAATCATGAGTTAATCCGGGACAACCATCAATATCGATTGCAAAACCAGATCGATTCGGCAAGAAGACAATGCTCTGCGTTTGGTGGTATCAGAAAGGTGTGGTGTATCATGAGCTTCCAAAACCCAGTGAAACTGTGAATACTAATTGCTACAGACAACAAATGATCAATTTGAACTATGCAGTGATCGAAAAAAGTCCAGAATGGGCCAGAAGACGTGGCAAAGTAATTTTTTTACACGACAATGCACCTACACACTAAGCAAAACTGGTTCAGGATACAATCAAAACACTTGGCTGGGAGCTGCTACCCCACCCGCCGTATTCACCAGACTTGGCCCCTTCCGACTACCATTTGTTTTCATCAGTGGGACACGCATTGGCTGAGGAACACTTCGATTCCTACGAAGAAGTTGAAAATTGGGTGTCTGATTGGTTTGCTTCAAAAGACTAACATTTCTATTGGCGTGGTGTCCACAAATTGCCAGAAAGGTGTTCAAAATGTATAGAAAGCAATGGTCAGTACTTTGAATAAAATGTTTTTTTTTAATTCATTTTCACAAAAATAAACGCTCATTTCATACCGGTACACCTGGTAATGCCGTACATCATCATAGCCTACCTTGCGCTACTACTTTCATCTATTCACACTCCTCACAAAAATTCAAGACAATGTTGTTAAATTATTGTAATTTTAGAGACCCCTGCTATTTTCCTCTCTATTGCTGATTCCATTCTCAGTTAAATTATTCCTCAGTTCCACAAGAAGATTCACATTCTGTTCTTATAGTAAATGTATTTCATATATTTCCTCTTTCTTGGAAAAATCTTGATTTTGCACAATACCTGTACGCTATCTATTAAATCTATCATTTTCTGTCGAACAACAGACCATCAACAGGTATAAGAAACAACAGCACTACATGCTTCCAATCATCTACATCTCCATCTACGTGTTTACTCAGCTGTTCACAATGTAGTCTCTGGCAGAGTGTTCAATGAACCACCTTCAAGCTGTTTCTCTAATGGCGCGCGGGAGAAACGAGCACTTAAATTTTTCTGTGCGAGCCCTGATTTCTCTTATTTGATCGTGATAATCATTTTTGCCTATGTAGGTGTTTGCCAACAGAATGTTTTCGTAATGGGAGGAGAAAACTGGTGATGGAAATTTCATGAGAAGATCTCGTCGCAACGAAAAACGCCTTTGTTTTATTGACTGCCACTCCTATTCACGTATCATGTCTGTGGCACCATCTCCCCTATTTCGCCATAATACCAAACGCGCTCACCTTCTTTGTACTTTTTCGATGTCATCCGTCAGTCCCACCTGATGCGGATCCCACACCGCACAGCAATACTTTAGAATATGGCGGACAAGCGTGGTGTAAGCAGTCTCTTTAGTAGCCTTTTACACCTTCTAAGTGTTCTGCCAATGAGTCGCAGTCTTTGGTTTGCTCTACCCACAATATTATCTATGTGATCGTTCCAATTTATGTTATTTGTAAGTGTAATCCCTAAGTATTTAGCTGAATTTACAGCCTTCAGATTGGTGTGACTTATCGCGTAATCGAAATTTGGCTGATTTCTTTTAGTACTCATGTGAATAACTTCACACTTTTCTTTGTTTAGGATCAATTGCCACTTTTCACACCATACAGATATCTTATCTAAATCATTTTGCAAGTCGGTTTGATCATCTGATGACCTTACAAGACGGTAAATGACAGCATCATCTGAAAACAATCTAAGACTGCTACTCAGATTGTGTCCTATGTCGTTAATATAGATCAGGAACAATAGAGGGCCTATAATACTTTGTTGGGGAACACCGGATATTATTTCTGTTTTACTCGATGACTTTCCGTCTATTACTACGAACTGTGACCTTTCTGACAGAAAATCAAGAATCCAGTCGCACAACTGAGGCGATACTCTGTAGGCACGCAGTTTGGTTAGAAGACACTTGTGAGGAACGGTGTCGAAAGCCTTCTGGAAATCTAAAAATATGGAATCAATTTGATATCCCCTGTCGATAGCACTCATTACTTCATAAGTATAAAGAGCTAGTTGTGTTTCGCAAGAACGATATTTTCTGAATCCTTGCTGACTATATGTCAATAAATCCTTTTGTTCGAAGTACTTCGTAATGTTCGAATACAGCGTATGTTCCAAAACCCTACTGCAAATATTCGTTTATGATATGGGCCTGTAATTCAACGGATTACTCCGATTTCCCGCTTTGGGTGTTGAGCAATTTTCCAGTCTTCAGGTACGTATCTTTCTTTGAGCGAGCGGTTGTCTATAATGGGTAAATATGGAGCTATTCTATCAGCATACTCTGAGAGTAACCTGCCCGGAGGCCTTGGCTTTATTAAGTGATTTAAACTGCTTTGTTATACCGAGGGCATCTGCTTCTATGTTTCTCATCTTGGCAGTTGTTGTTAATTGTAGTTCAGAAATATTTACTTCGTCTCCTTTGGTGAAGGAGTTTCGGGAAACCGTGTTTAATAGCTCTGCTTTAGTGGCACTTTCATCAGAGACTTCACCGTCGTTATCGCTCAGTTAAGGTATTGATTGCGTCTTGCCACTGGTGTGCTTTGTATATGACCACAATCTCCTTGGGATTTCTGCCAGGTTTCGAGACAGAATTTCGTTGTGGAAATTATTAAAAGCGTCTCGCATTGAAGCACGAACTATATTTCGACCTTCTGCAAAACTTTGCCAATCTTGCTGATTTTGCGTTCTTTTAAATTTGGCCTGCTTCTTTCGCTGCTTCTGCAACAGCGCTGATCTGACACATTTTGTGCACCATGGGGGATCAGTACAATCTCTTATTAATTTATGTTGTATACATCTCTCAATTGCTGTCGATACCGTCTCTTTGAAATCATTCCACAACTTTTTTACGCTTACAAGATCAGATCGGAAGGATTGAAGACTGTCTCTTAAAAAGGCGTTAAGAACATTTTAATCAGTTTTTTTAAATAGATATACTTTGCGTTTCTTTTTGTGTTACGGTATTTAGCCTAGCAGCTACAGCCTTGTGGTGGCTGCCGACCGGGGTGCCCGAGCGGTTCTAGGCAC
Organism: Schistocerca nitens; assembly: GCF_023898315.1. Classification (NCBI taxonomy): domain Eukaryota; kingdom Metazoa; phylum Arthropoda; class Insecta; order Orthoptera; family Acrididae; genus Schistocerca; species Schistocerca nitens. Next base: position 1,066,732,118 of record NC_064614.1, on the reverse strand, counting down.
TACAGTCTGGAACCGCGCAACCGCTATGGTCGCAGGTTCGAATCCTGCCTAGGGCATGGATGTGTGTGATGTCCTTAGGTCAGTTAGGTTTAAGTAGTTCTAAGTTCTAGGGGACTGATGACCTCAGAGGTTAAGTCCCATAGTGCTCAGAGCCATTTGAACCATTTGAACCTTGTGGTCGCTAGTCCCTGTACTCAGCACGATACTCACTATTTGTTCAGGATTATTTGTTACTAAGAGGTCAAGTACGCTTTTGCAACCATTTATGCTTAGAGAGGGCTCGTGAACTAATTGTTCAAAATAATTTTCTGAGAAAGCATTCAGTACAATTTCGGATGACGTTTCATTCGTGCAGTCGACTTTAAACATATAATTTTTCCAGCATATCAAGGGTAGATTGAAGTCACCACCGACTATGATTGTATGAGTGGGATAACTATTTGAAATGACGCACAAGTTTTCTTTGAACTGTTCAGCGACTGTATCTTCCTAGTCGGGGTGGTAGGTCAAACGATCCTAATTATAGTTTAGTCCGATTGTCTGGTGTAACCTCTACCCATATTATTTCGCAGGAACTATCTACTTCAGTTTCACTACGGGGCAAACTATATCTGACAGCAATAAATACCCCACAACTAACTGTATTAAAAATTTGTCCTTCTGAACACTCTTAGTCCGTTTGAAAAAAAATCGGCTGAACTTATTTCCGGCTTTAGCCAGCTTTCTGTACCTATAACCATTTCAACTTCAGAGCTTTCTATTAGTGCTTGGAGATCTGGTTCTTCCCCAACACAGCTACGACAATTTACAACTACAATACCGATCATTTATACAACTACCTTTTTGTGTTTTACCTGCTCCCTTTCAGACGGAGGCCCTTTCTGTGATTCCCTGAGACCCTCTAACCCGAAGAAACAGCCTAGTTCCTTCCACGCAGCCCCTGCTACCCAAGTAGCCGCCTCCTGCCTGTAGTGATCTCCTGCCCTATTAAGCGGAACCCGGAAACCCACCACCCGATGGAGCAAGTCAAGGAATCTGCAGCCTACACGGTCACAAAACCGCCTGAGCCCCTGATTCAGACTCTCCACTCGACTCTGCACCAAGGGACCACAGTCGGTTCTATCGACGATGCTGCAGGTGGTGAGCTCCGTCTTAATCTCGGAAGCAAGGCTGGCAGTCTTTACCATTTCTGCTACCCACCGGAATACAGACAGAATCAGCTCCGATCCAAAGCGATGCACGTCATTGGTACCGACATGAGCCACCACCTGCACTTGGCTGCACCCTGTCTGTACTCTTCATGGCATCCGGAAGCACCCTTTCCACATCCGGAATGTCTGCCCCCGAAATGCACACGGAGTGCACACTGGCTTCCTTCCCCTCCTTGGCAGCCATGTTCCTAAGGGACCCCATTACGCGCTTAACATTGGAGCTTCCAACTATCAGCAAACCCACACTCTGTGAATGCCCAGACCTTGCGGGCCGAAAAGCTTCCTCTGGAATAGGGTGGACGACAGCATCCGGCTTAGAGACATCGTCAGACATAGATAACGCCCGAAACCTGTTCGTCAAACGAATTACGGACGCCCTACGATCGGCCCCTCGGAAAGTTTTTCGCTGCCTGCTAGACTTTGGAATGCTCTCCCACTCTACCACGGGTGAGGGATCGTTTTTATGGAGATCAACGTCGTACATTTACTGCTACAGGTCGAACGAAGCACGTGGCCAGATTGAACGAACATAAACATCTTCCGACGGACTTATGTCTTCATTGCTTTATCTGTCATGTGTTGTATTGCTTCAGCTGGTGTTAAGAAACGTTTAATTTCCACGACTGGCCACATCCATGGAAAATTTTCAGGAGAAAGGTGTCTGGGGTCTTACCAAATAACTTGGAAGTTTCTTTTGCTTGCAAGGCGACAGGTTTCCTTTCTTTACATTCACTTCATATTCAATGCTCTGTAAACTGTTCATTCCGTGCAGGACGCGCAAATCTTCCTCACCTTGATATAAGACAGTAATATCATCATAGAGTCTTATCATCTACACCAAGTCATTATGAATTTTGATCCCATTTCTGAGCCTTGTGTCTACTTTTATATTGATTTCATTGTCTGATCACATCGCCATAGTCTCACCTCTTACTGGTTTCTTTTGATGATCAGTTGAAGTATTCATTCTGTTTAAGCTATTTCATCACCTCTTTTAATCCGTGATCCATTTGAGAATGTTGTTCTGTACTTGGAAATACAGCTGCTGGCCAGCTTCCCACAAACTGACTAGCAGCTGCTTCATCAGCTGACTTAAGTTTACAGTAGACGACGCCCCCATACGGATCGTAAACTACAAAAGCGGAGTGGAAGGACAAGCAAGCTATCGATAGAAGATCTTTTATGGGCTATAAAGTTAGAATCCCGTGAGCGGTAGCGGGCAGTTACCGAGCATCCAGGAAAATATGTGTCATTCTTGAGTTGCAAGGGGCTTAAAAATGGACGTTCCATACAGGTGCGAACTAAGACGCTCTTTTACTGAGGCGTCGATAGCTTTCCTAGGCCTGACCCTCGAATCCGGCCAGTTAGCCCTGCCCTGCGACAGCACTTTATCCTCGTCTGGTTGCCGCTTCACACGCACTGAAACCGTCGTACTGGACGTGTGCCAGGACGCAGTCTCTCATGGCACGCGTGTGCTGAGTCATACTGACAAAAACTGTTGCGTTATCATTGGTGCGAGCTGTACACAAAGGTACCCGTCCTCATCAAGACATCGAACAGTTGCATCTTCGACTGATAAATACCTTTGCATCATTCGCACGGAACAGGACAGTAATGAATGTGGGACTAGGAATCTTCAGTTCGGTCAGTTTAGTGTATAATTCTTATTTCTGTATTTGTTACCTTGTGTATGCTAATATTACATGACGTAAATCGGATCCTATTTCACTGTCATCACTGCACACTGATTCTATATAAGTTACTAGTATCATCCACATCCCAACCGCTATCATATTACGGAGCTATGGTGTCGTTTTGACCCGTTAAACTCCTCGGCGTTTCAAGCTGAATTCCTTGTGTTATCGACGACGCCCTGTTCCATTATTCCTGTATTTTTAGGCATATGTTCTGTATAAAGTCTCCATAGGGGAGTCTAATTCGTTGGAGTATGCATTGAGTAATACTTTACAGGCGGCTGTTCGCACACCGGAAGGACTAGGGAACGGGTGTCGGATCGAGCTCCTGAATGGAAACTTTCTTTTATTCTCTATTTTTTCGTTGCTGACGTGCAGGAGAACAAATTTCTTCTGTTATTTGGCTTGTGGCCAAGACAAAGAAATCTACAACTCTACGAAGAGATTTTCAAGATGAAGAAGGACTATAATCATGCTGCGTTATGGAGATCCTCACCCACCCACCCCCCTCCTTGCCCAAATGCACAAGCTAGTGCAGCACTGCGATGAAAACCCTTCAAAACTGTTTTTATCACCTCGAAAGAGGAAAAGCTGTCTTCACCAACATTTAGCAAAATGATGCGTTACACGTGGTTTACTGCCAAAATGTGCGACGAGAGAGAACCTTTTATGAATGTACATCAAGTTTGTTTTTGTACAGAAACTTTAAAACAACCATGTACTTGTAAAATGCGATGTTTGTAACGTGTTCATGTTGGCGTTAAAATTACTGCTTCCCTCAGTCTTACAGTGAATATTACCCCAGTACGTGGAGACTATCAACGATGAAATAATATAAATATCTGATATGTAGTTCCCATGTGCTCTTTAAATTTCCTTTCTCGAAATTTGTTTACAATCTCAAATCTCCCTTCATCTTCCCTTTTCATGCAACATTGAGCAATATTTCGGCTTATCTACGGTGTAAGTAACGCAAAAACTAAAACCGATACTTGGAAACTATGTTAACGTTAATTGTCCATGTTTCACATGACCCGCCTCAAAAATGTTGTTTTTTTTTCTAAACACTTGTCTATCTGGAATTCCCACTTGCGCCACTTTAATTTTACGACCAAGCACCGCGAACGATACATTCGGTGGAAACTGGCGATGACAAGTAAGCGTGGTCCTCTTGTCAATACATTATTTTGCATGTACTCGAGGACGATCGCATTCCGGCGTGGTATCTCCATCGTCTGGAGAGTATTTTAAGAGTCTCGAAATTCGTTTCTTCTTCTATAGGTAACCGCTTCGCGAATGCTTCGGAGATGTAAATAGTCACTTCATTAGGTATATCATACATCCCCTCAGTGCTCCTTAAGGGGCAACAGAAAGCTTATCGTGGTACCTTGGAACGGAAGCTCGCTCAGAGCAAACCATTTGTAGTATCGTTCGATTTACCTGCTGGCTTCTGACAGCCGGGGGTTATTTCGTGGTAGATAAACCCCTCGAACCGCAGAGGCTCACTCGCTCACTACTCTTAGTGAAGGTTGAACGCTTTCTGGATGTTTATAAAGACGGAATTTGTGTTTTTACATCCAAATATTGTTTGCAAGATGTCGTCTCTGAAAAGAGCAATCTGTATATCACATAATGATTCAGCTTAGAATATCCTTTAGGACCCAGCATCGTGCGGGCGACAGCGATACGTCTCTTTGTGCATCAGATTTGTGAACCTTTTTGTAATCAGGAGAGTATGTGCCAACTATGCCACACCGAATTGCGAGAGTCTTGAACGAACTCTATAACAGCTTTCAGAACTTTCAGTTAATTTTTTAATTTAATCTGTAGCTGAAACTTCATTTGCCTCAGCCTCCCTTTCTTGTTGCACGGAAATGGTCTTGGGCGTTTAGATATTGCTTCATTTTCAAAGGCCAGTTTTAAAAATATGAAACAAACTTAATGTAAAAATATGTTTTTAAAATTTTCATTCGGAAATGACTTCATATCGAAACGCGTAAGGGAGGTTACATACAGTAAAAAAGAGTAGCTGATACAAGTGACGTTTCAAAATGGCTCTGAGCACTATGGGACTTAACATCTGAGGTCATCAGTCCCCTAGAACTTAGAACTACTTAAACCTAACTAACCTAAGGACATCACACACATCCATGCCCGAGGCAGGATTCGAACCTGCGACCGTAGCGGTCGAGCGGTTCCAGACTGAAGTGCGTAGAACCGCTCGGCCACACCGGCCGCCAAGTGACATTTCACTTGAAGAAATGACCACGACATATTGTATTGCGTTTTCTGCAGATTATCAGTTTTGTAGGCAGCTATACTCGTTTAATAAATGGATGTTGCCATAGTCTTAAAATTTATGAGACGGTTCCATGGTGAATGTACGTTCAAGAGGTTGCGACGCATCTGCTTTCAGAGATGTCAGAGCGGCAACAACAGGAACTTGTGCTGCAAAAGCGAACAACGAAGAAAACGTTATCAGCAGGAACATAAACACCACTATTTCCTTCTCAGCCGGCATTCACAGATGCAAAAAAGACCCAGTACGCAGTTTCCTGTGGCTCCTGAGGCTCCAGTACTCTACACTATGCATTCAATTATCAGGAGGAGGATAATCGCACACAAAAACACGAAGGCTGCTTTCTCTGAGGTTTGCGTTCTGTCGCTCTCTCTCTCTCTCTCTCTCTCTCTCTCGCTAGCATGCACACACACACACACACACACACACACACACACACACACACACACACAGGGAGAGAGAGCGGGAGAGAGAGAGAGAGAGCGAGAGAGAGAGAGAGCTCAAAGACTGTTAATACACATTCCGCAATATCCGTCCAGACCACAGGAGACGAGATAGCTGAACAAATGAATGTATAGGAATCTGAAAATGTGCGTGTAGAGAACAGAATTTGTGAACTCAAATCGTAATATTTTGGAATCAAAATGGAGTTTTGTCAACATGAGAGTGACACTGTAAAAAAATTTTTAATATCTCACATCCAGAATTTTACAGACTAGCAATTAACTAACATGCAAATTTTTCGCAAACGGTAATTCCATATTAGGAGAAAACTTTCGATCAATAGAAAGGGTGGGAATTTAAATATGGTCTTCACTACTTTCATCTAACGAGCTATATAATAGAGAGACAAAAACATAAATATTGAAGTGTGTTATTAAGGCATACGTATTTAAAAATTTAAATACACAGTATAATATTTTTTTAAGAGTTTGTTATGAATCGGCATTCGACTTCTTAGGCCATCGTCCGATGACTTAATGCTAAACAGATAGACTCCATAAAATCGTTGAGAGTATCCGTACAGAGATTGTTGTACAAAGATATTGGACATTTTGTGACTATATCGATACAAAACACAAGCATAATGAAATACCCATGGGTGCCCAAACAGTCGCATCAGTACACAATGTAGCCGCTCTCCTCGTACTCCCCCTGGCTGCAACGCAAACGTGTGTCCATGCATGCAAACAATCATAAAGTTGCACATTGGCATCCTGCGACAGACTGTCCCAAGTAACTTGGGCCTTTTGTTGCGTTTGGCAACGGTCCTTGCATATCATTCGCGCGTATAATTAAGCAGAGATCTGGTGAGATCGCTGCGCAAGGCAGTTGTTGTTCACAGAGAAGAGCACGCTCATCGCAGTAGCCGTATGTGGACCTGCACTGCCCTGCTGAAAAAGCGTTTCACCAACGTGTCGAAGAAATTGCACTAGCACGAGAGTAATAGCCTGTGCAGTTTTGTGGATACTTTTTACGTTGCCCTACAGAAACTGCAAGCTTGACCGCGAGATGTAACTGAAGTCCCCTCCAGGAAGCCTCTAATGGAACCTGTATCTTGCGAGCCAATGCACACTGCAATAGGCACCTCACCAGGTATACGCCATGTACGTGTACTACACTGCTTTTTAGTCTAGTGTTGTGACTGGTTTAATGCGGCCCGCCACGAATTCTTCGTTTGTGGAAAGTCCTTCATCTTTTAGCAGCACTTTCAGCCTATGTCCTCAGTTGCTTTCTGGATGTATTCCAATCTATGTCTCACTCTGCATGCTTCACCCTCTACAGCTCCCTCTGGTATTATGGAAATTATTCCCCGGTATCTTAACAGATGTCATATCATCTTATCCCTTCTTCTTGTCAGTATTACGCATATATTCATTTCCTCTCTGATTCTGCGCAGAAGCTCCTCATTTCTTATCTTACCAGTCCACCGAAACTGCAACATTGCCAACGGCCTTGCTGCAGTGCTACCACCGATTCCCGTCAGATCACCGAAGTTAAGCGCTGTCGGGCTTGGCTAGCACTTCGATGGGTGACCGTTCGGTCTGCCGAGAGCTGTTGGCAAGCGAGCTGCACTCAGCTTTTCTCAGGAAAGTTGAGGAAAAAAATGGCTCTGAGCATTATGGGACTTAACATCTGAGGTCGTCAGTTCCCTAGAACTTAGAACTTCTTAAGCCTAACCAACTTAAGGACATCACACACATCCATGCCCGAGGCAGGATTCGAACCTGCGACCGTAGGGGTTGCGCGGTTCCAGACTGAAGCGCGTAGAACAGATCGGCCACACCGGCCAGCGCTAATTGAGGAGTTGTTTGATTAAGAACTAGCGGCTCCAGTCACGAAAACTGACAACGGTCGGGAGAGCAGTGTGCTGACCACACCCCCTCCATATCCGCACTCAGTGACGCCTGTAGACTGAGGATGACACGGCGGTCGGTCAGTACCGTTAGGGTCATTCGAAGCCTGTTCCGACGGAGTTTAGTTTAGTTTTCTGATTTGCAAACATTCGTCTGCAGCACGACATCCCAAATGCTTCTATTCCCTTCTGTTTCGGTTTCCCACAGTCCATGTTTTTCTTCCATCAACGCTGTGCTCCAAACGTACGTTTCTTACTCAGATGAAGGCCTAGTACACTTCACTTGGCTAGGGGATGCCCTTTTTGCCATTGCTAGTCTGCTTCTGATGTCCCCATTGCTCCGTCCATCATGAGTTATTTTGCAGCCCATGTAGCAGAATTCCTTTACTTCATCTACTTTGTACACACTAATCATGATGCCAGGTTTCTCGCTGTTCTCATTTCTGCCACTTCTTATTACTTTAGTCTTCCTTCGTTATCCATGTCCTGTGCTCAGACTGTTCATTCGATTCAGAAGATCCTGTAGTTCTCTTTCACTTTCACTGAGGATAGAAATGTGATCAGTGAATCTTATCATTCATAACAATTCAACTTCAATTTTAATTCCACTCTTGAAACTTTTTTTATTACCGAAAGTGCTTTTCCGACGTATACATTGAACAGTAGGGGCGTAGGCGTGTATCCCTGTCTTACGCCCTTTTTAATCCGAGGGTGTCGTTCTTCGTCTCCCACTCTTATTATTTTTTCTTAGTTTACATACAGTATATTGCCCATCTTTCCCTACAGCTCACCCCCATTTTTCTCAGAATTCGAACATCTTGCAACATTTTACACTGTTGAACAGTTTTTCCAGGTCGACAAATCCTCTTGATTATTCTTCGTTCTTACTTTCATTACCAAACTCAACGTCAGAATTGTCTCTTTGGTGATTTCAATTTTCCGAATGACAAACTGATCGCCATCTATCATGAATTTTCTTTTTCATTTTTCTGTATATTATTCTTGTCAGCAACATGGATGCATAAGCTGTTAAGCTGATTACGTGATAATTATCGTACTTGTCGGCTCTTATAGTCTTCGGAGTTGTGTGGATGATGTTCTTTCGAAAGTCAGATGTTGTATCGCCAGACTCATACATTCCACACAGCAAGTCAATATTCGTTTTGTTGTCGCTTCTCCCAATGATTTTAGAAACTCCGATGGAATGTTATCTATCACTTCCATTTTATCCGATCATATTCTTCCAAAGATCCTTTAAATTCTGATAGTAACATTGGATCTCCTCTCTATTCTGTATCGACTCCCGTTGCTTGTCCTATCCCGTAATCAGACAAATAATCCCCCTGATAAAAGCTTTGTATGTACTCTTTCCACCTATCCGCTCTCTCCTCTGCATGTAAGAGTAGAATTACCACTGCACTAAATATTCCCACCTTTGTTTTAATTTCAACGAAGTATGTTTTCACTTTCTTGAGTAGTCCTTCCGACAATAATTTATTTATTGATTTCTTGTCGTCTTTCCTGCAGCCTTATCACCTTAGCGTCCGTGCGCTTCCTATTTATTTCATTCCTAACCGACTTGTACTTTTGCATTCCTGAATTTACCTGCAGAGTTTTATATTTCCTTCTCTCATCGATCAACTCAACTATTTCTTGCGTTACCCATGATTTCTTTGGAGTTACCTACTTTGTACCTATGGTATTCTTTTCAACTTCTGTGGCTGCCCTTTTTAGAGAGATTCATCCCTCTGCAACTGGACTGACTGTCGAACTATTAACTATCGCATTACTGTACCTATAGCCCCAGGGAACTTCAAGTGTACTCTTCATTGCTTATCATTTCCGTACCCTACTTCTTTCAACACTCATCATTACCATCCTCTTGAAACTCAGGCTGCTTTTCATCATTACTAAATTCTGAACTGAGTCTATATCTGCTCGTGGGTACGCCTTATACTTCAATATCTGATTTAGGAATCTCTGCCTGACCATGGTACAAATTAAGAAAAATTTCTTAGCCTTTTTGAAGTACACATACTCCTCTCGTGTTTCTTGAACAGAGAATTCGCTATTACTAGCTGCAATTTATTTCAGAATTCAGTTCGTCCTTCTCCTCCATTATTCGTAGCGCCAAGCCCATATTCTCCCATAATCCTTAGTTTAACGAACTCCGCTATAATGGCATTGCAGTCCTCCATAACTATTAAATTGTCATCGCTCTTTACGTACTGAATTACTTTCTCTATGTCATCATCTTCCGCTTGTCACGTCGGCATGTCTTTGTGAACTATCGTCCCAGGCATTGGTTGGATGTGAATTCTGATAAGAACAGTGCTACGATTCAGCGGTTCACAGTAATTCAGTCTCTACCCTACCTTGCAATTCAAAACGAATCCTGCTCGTGCTACACTATTTTCTACCTATGTTGATAACACCCTGTACACATTTGACCAGAAATCCTTGCCTTTCTTCCATTTCACTTCACTGATCCCTACTGTATCTAGATTGAGCCTTGGCATTTTCTTTTTTGGATGTCTCAGTTTCCTTACCACGTTCAAACTTCTGACATACCACGTTGACTTGTAGAACGTTAGACTTTTGTTGGTTACTAAACATTTTTCTCCTAGTCACCTCCCCCTTGGTATTCCCCTCCCGGAGATCCGAACGGGGAACTAGTTTGAAATATTTTGCCAATGGAGATATCATCATGACACTTTTTCATTTGTAGGCCACATGTCCTGTGAACGTACAGTATGTGTCTTTAATGCAATGGTTTCCGTTGCATCCTCAGGCCGATGATCACTGGTGATTCTTTATGTTAGGTGTATTTTACTACCCACAAAGGCAAGAGTATGCTGTCCACTACTCCGCCCTCTTTGACAAGGCATTGACAGAATTAGGCTGACTTCTTGTCCCGGAAGTCTTTAGATGGCATAGAGAGCGCCATCATACAGAGCGCATTTCACTCTCTAGTCAACATTTTCATGCCAGCCGAGTATCCACGCTTGGTAGTTTCGTGGTTTCAATAGTAACCCGTGATCCTGTTGCAAGCTGACCGTTCCCAACGGTCTCCGGGGACATAGTAGGTACAACATGTTCCCGGATTTCGTTCCTGGATGATGTTCGTCGGCTACCACTGCAGAGTGCGTCGGTAATGACGTGCTTCTGTTCTGCATGGACGTCCAGAAGCTCGTCTAGAGATCTGAGAATGTTCCTCAGAAAACTGTTGAAAGCAACGACACATCACCTATACATTGTGCACACCACGTGCAGCAATCCGTCGATACGTCCAACTTCTCGCAGGCCCACAACGCGACGCCTTTAAATGGATCGAGCTGTTTAACAGGAGTACGTAATGACTGTTGGGCACGATTGTACTCTAGAATTAATTGTTGAAAACACTGTTCACTTAAAATTGTGCACAGTTCCTGCCTGCAAGGGTCATAACACACGGTACGGGATCAGCCCCACTGAACACCATCTCATCGTCGATAACCGTGACAAATGTCACTAACACTACGGCTTCTCAAGAACCATTAATTACACCCACTCACCATAGTCCTTGAAGCTACTGGATTTTTTTTTCCAGCAGTGTATAAGCAACAAATAATTAAAGATGTTGGTTACAAGATCTGCTCAGGATTGTAGAGATGGGCACAGGAGAGGAAGTCGTGCCTGACCAGTCAGAAGGCTGGTCCATGGTACAACACGATACAAAGTCAGTATTTCACTACGCACTGCGACTGAGAACACAGGTCTGCAGACTGTGGCTGTGTGGAGAAGGTGTAAACGTGGTGGAATGCTGTTTATTGAAGTCGTTTCCTCCTACCTTCAGGAGGTAGGACTTTCTGTTATTTAGGAGAAGGTCCTTCCCTTTCTGACATCCTTCAGGCAGCTTCCTGAGGCTTTGCACGTCCTCCGTCCTGGATTTTGTTGGTGATAACGGGAATGTAAACCTACACCAGGTTACGATGTTGCGGTCAGATCGTGAACCCGTCCACATGGCCAGCCCTTCAATAAGGAACTGAAAAGTATGCTGTGCTAATTGTAGCCTGGAATTTGTACATTCCTATTTCGAAGCTGTCTATTTCGTTCTCCAAAAGTTAGTTGTGATATTTGAAACCCGATGTATGTAAAAATATATACTCTTCTACTTTTCAGGTGGGGTGACGATGTCACGGCGCCTCGGGGAGACTCAATCCCTACTCCCCCCCCCCCCCCCCCGCCATCACCTCTCTGGCAAGTCTTTTGACATCAAGGACCAAAGAGGCAGTTATGACGTTGAGGTTGACAATGTATGCAAGACTGAAGAGAAATCACAACCTGCTCGTGCAGTCTGACGACTTAGAAAAAGCGTTCGATGATGTAAAGTGGCGCAAGGTCTACATGGAAGAGGGAATAATAAGACTGGGAGAAGAAGAAAGAAGTGCTCGGATTAGAAAGAGGGTAAGACAGGGATACAATCTTTCGCCGCTAATGTTCAATCTGTACATAGAAGAAATTACCAGTGAAATAAACGAATGGTTCAGGAGTAGAATTAAAATTACCGATGGAAGGAGCTCAACGATAATATTCGCTAACGATACTGCTATCTCCAGTGGAAGTCAAGCAGGATTACAGGAACTGTTACACGGAATGAACAGTCTAATAGGTACAGAATATGGACTGAGAGTAATCCCGTAAAAGTCAAAAGTAATGAGGAGTAGTGGAAATGAGGACAGAGAGATTTTTAATGTCACCAAGTAGACAAAGTTGAAGAATTCTGCTACTCTGGAACCGAAGTAACCAAAAGTAGAGTAACCCAATGTGGACCAAGCAAGGAGGACAGAAAAAGCGGACTCACCCACCAAACAAGTCTATAAATGTCAAATATGGGTCTGAAAACTTTCTGACAATGCAGGGTTGGGGCACAGCATTCTATGGTGATGAATACTGGACTGTTGGCAATCAGAAATGGAAGAGAAGCGAAGCGTTTGATATGTGGTGCTGCAGGTGAATCTTGATAATCAGATTGACTGATAACAGAAGGATTGAGGAGATTCTCAGCAAAATCGGAGAAGAAAGCAACACCTGGAAAACACTGACAAGAAGAAGGGACAGGATGACAGCAAATATGTCAAGACATCATTAAATAACCTTCGTGCTACTAGTGGAAGCCGGAGTATATTCAGCAAATGACTGAGGATGCAGGGTGAAGGTTGCCGCAGGAGAGAAATTCGTGATGGGCAGTACCAGACCAATCAGAAGACTGATGACTCAAAGAACAAGTCTTATGGTGCTGGTGGGCATCAGATACACGGTGCCTTATTGTGGTCGCCATTCCACGCATTACAGCCCCGACTTTCGTTATCCCACAAGCTATTCTTAGTACCCTGCCGCCTCCCATGTCCTGTTATTCCCTCACACGTTAAGTAACTTTCGTGGGTGTGGAATATAACTGACACTGGGATTCTGGATGGAAAGTTGGTCCCGCTATTGGTCATTGAACTTATGGCTACTCTGTAGAAAGGTTAACGGCTGCCTTGCAGAAGATAGCCATTACGACGTATTATCACAGAACACCAGTCAAAAGCTTGATTCATTATGCCTGCCATTCAATACTCACCAGTAAATAAAGAGAATGGTAAACCTTTAGCAGAAGAAGGAATACCAAAAGCTGGAAGACTAGACCAAACCTGTCTTAGGTTTCACTTCTTCAGAAATAAAGGAAACACTTCGTATATTTATTGAAACATCAAGATGTATGTTTATTGCAACTATTACTGGCTGTATAGAGTGTTAATAGACACAATTACAAACTTAAAATTGTATTGTGCTCCATCAGCTCATTGATATTACTTGTATAGTGAAGTGATGATAATACAGTACGTCACAAACATTTTAATGTCGTTTCCCATCTCTCTCCTCCAATAACTCTCAACAATAATTTGCTTGCCTGAATCGTCCAACGATCACTACTGGGAGAGTATTATTCGCTGCGCAAACTACTGCTTCGTGGAGAAGAAAATTTTATTAGTTCCATGTCCCGAAAAAGGCTGCAGGTGTCAGGATAAAAGTTTCGTAAGCCGGAAAGCTGCCTCACGAAAGCCGGCGAAGAGTTTCGTCACTTTTATTTTCCAGGGACGGCGCGAGCGTAATGAAAACTTTGCCGAGTGGAGGACTTAGTAAGAAGAGTGGCTCTTCCAGACCAGAAACACAAGAATTGGTTTTGCGTATGAGCACAAATTGTATTCATCCTTACAAGTTCTGTGCTGCGTTTCCTTCCAAATACATTTGTTACAGTAAATCTCGAGAAATACGTAGCATATTTATTTTGAAGATTCTTGAGCCTTTACCTACTATTTGCAGCGCCGTGCCACACTGAAAAAACACCGATTGTTATCACCATTTATATTCGATTTAGACAGTATTTGGTACGAAAAATACGTCACCGCTTATAGTATCACTGATCAGCCATAACATTCTGACCATCGACCTGCTATCGATATAAACTCGTCCAGGCGACAGCAGTGTCACCTGTCAAGGAATGACTTCTAGTCAGACACGCGCACGGTGATTGTAGCATCGGTGAGCGCGCTGTACGTGTATAGAACGGGGAAGGTGAGCGATCTAGCTGAGTATGACCGAGGGCAGATAGTGACGGCCTGCAGATTCGGCATGAGCATTTCGGAAACTGCACGACTTGTCGCGTGTTCGAGGAGTGCTGTGGTGTCTTGGTGTAGGGCGGCCACCCCTCATTACAGATTCCGGACGTGTAAATTCGACAGACAGGTAAAATAGGACAGGCGGTGAACTGGTTCGGCACCAAAAATCAGACTTTAATGTTGGATAGAGTAGAAGTGCGTCTGAACACACAAATCACCGAACACTCCTAACGAAGAGCTTCCGCAGCCGACGACCCATGCATGTCTCAATGTCAACACCACGACATCAGCAATTACGACTGAAATGGGCACGTGACTATCGGCTCTGGACCTCGGCGCAGTGGCAGAGCTTTGCATGGTCTGACGAATCTCGATGCCTTCTTCATCATGGCGATGGGAGTGCGAGAATCTGTTTTCCAGGAGAACAGCTGCTTGACACCTGTACTGCGGGACGGAGAGAAGCTGACGGCGGCTCCATTGTGCTCTGGGGAACATTCAAGTGGGCACCCAAGGTTCCAGTGTATCTCGTGTACGGCATCGTGACATCCAAGCGATATCGATCACTGGTTGCAGACCAAGTACACCCCTTCAGGACGATCATATTCCGTGATGGCAGTGGGATTTTTCGATACGATAATGCGCCATTTCACAAGCCCAGGAGTGTTGCGGTGTGACTGAAGGAAAACAGTGGCTAATTCCAGTTGATGTGCTGGCTCCCAACTCGTCAGATCGCAACAAGATTGAACACATGTGTGATGTGATTGAACGTGGCGTCAGAGCTCATCGCCCCCTACCCGGAATTTTCGGAAATTGTGTATGCAGATGTGGCGCAAGTCCCTCCAGCAAGCTACCAAGGCCTTATTTCTTCCATTCCACGACTCGTCGCCGCTGTTATCAGTGGTGAAGGTGGACATACCTGCTGTTAGGTAGGTGGTCATTATGTTCTGGCTGGTCAGTGATTAATCCTGATGTCAGACGTAAATTGGGATGCAATCGTAAATAAGAGAGACGAGAAGAACCATGTAAACTACCGGAACGGAGTGTAGATACTAAGAAATGTAGAGAATCTACCATAGAAACCTCAAAATGATCAAGCTTTACTTTAGCTGCGCTTGGTTTTGAGGGCCACACAGCTAATATTTTATGTTGCCTGACTTAATTACCTAAACTGCTACGTCCTGATTTTACCGTTTAGTTTGGTACTATCGATTTCGGGAAACAGTGTCTAATTATCAGATGGGATTGAAAAAAATACATCGGTTGAAAAATTAGGTAGTCTACTGTGAAAAACCGTCTGTAAGTCTTATCACCATTCATAGACCGCATCAGATACAAAATGAAACACTTGAAATGCCGTGACACAGTGAAAACTCCACTACCTATGCACTGCACCACCAATAGACTTAGTCTCGAACCTACTTTTGACTGATGTACCTGAATTTTGTATCACTAGTGGGAAAGGATGTCTTGAAATTCATTTTGCAAAACAGAACAATAAAATCATTATAGTGCTTGAATAATCAGTTACCCCAGAACAATCATTAGCTGAAGACAATATGAATTACATGTTTCAGAAAAACGAATGATTTGACTGGATGCTGAAGGCACGTAAATTCTTAGACATAAAACCCTGCCCCCTGGCTTATCTCTGCAGAGACCAAGTCCGAGTCGTTCATTTAAGACGGCCAATCGAACATAGTTAAAATACTGGGTGCATCCCTAGTGGTTATATTGTAAATGTTATGAGTAATTATCACGTCTATTTTATAATTATAGACTTAGAAAACATGTTTCTTAGCATATCTGTCATTTGCACTATCTCCAAAAGAGCGGTACACAGGTGAATAAGCCCATCATTAATTCCAAACAAATGATCAGCTACAGGGACACTTTCAAAGCTTGGGACCAAGCAGCAATCGGTATTGTAATTGTGAACTGTCGAAGCTGCATTGGTAAAGTACCGGAACTTCAAGCGCTGATAGAAAGCACACAAGCTGAAATCGTTATATGTACGGAAAGCTGGCTGAAGCCAGAGATAAATTCTGCCGAAATTTTTACAGAGGCACAGACGGTGTTTAGAAAGGGTAGATTGCATGCAACCAGTGGTGGCGTGTTCTGTTAGTAGTAGTTTATCCTGTAGTGAAATAGAAATGGATAGTTCCTGTGAATTATTATGGGTGGAGGTTATTCTCAACAACCGAGCTAGGATAATAATTGGCTCCTTTTACCGAACTCCCGACTAAGCAGCATTAGTGGAAAAACAACTGAGAGGAAATCTCTAATACATTTCACATAAATTTCTTCAGCATGTTATAGTCTTAGGGGGAAATTTCAACTTACCAGATATAGACGGGGACACTCAGATGTTTAGGACGGGTGGTAGGGACAGAGCATCGAGTGACATTATACTGACTGCACTATCCGAAAATTACCTCGAGCAATTAAACAAAGTACCGACTCGTGGAGATAACATCTTGGACCTACTGATAACAAACAGACCCGAACTTTTCGTCTCTGTAAGCGCAGAACAGGGAATAAGTGATTATAAGGCCGTTGCAGCATCCCTGAATATGGAAGCAAATAGGAATATAAATAAAAAGGGAGGAAGATTTATCTGTTTAGCGCCGGCCGGTGTGGCCGAGCAGTTCTAGGCGCTTCAGTCTGGAACCGCGCGACCGCTACGGTCGCAGGTTCGAATCCTGCCTCGGGCATGGATGTGTGTGATGTCCTTAGGTTAGTTAGATTTAAGTAGTTCTAAGTTCTAGGGGACTGATGACCTTAGATGTTAAGTCCCATAGTGCTCAGAGCCATTTGAACCGTTTTTATCTGTTTAGCAAGAGTAATAGAACGCAGATTTCAGACTACCTAACAGATCAAAACGAAAATTTCTGTTCCGACACTGACAATGTTGAGTGCATATGGAAAAAGTTCAAGGCAATCGTAAAATGCGTTTTAGACAGGTTACGTGCCTAGTAAAACTGTGAGAGACGGGAAAAATCCACCGTGGTTCAACAACGAAGTTAGTAAACAACTGCGAAAGCAAAGAGAGCTTCACTGCAAATTTAAACGCAGTGAAAACCTCTCAGACAAACAGAAGCTAAATGATGTCAAAGTTAGCGTAAGGAGAGCTATGCGTGAAGCGTTCAGTGAATTCGAAAGTAAAATTCTATGTACCGACTTGACGGAAAATCCTAGGAAGTTCTGGTCTTACGTTAAATCAGTAAGTGGATCGAAACAGCATATCCAGACACTCTGGGATGATAATGGCATTGAAACAGAGGATGCTAAACACCTTTTTCCAAAGCTGTTTCACAGAGGAAGACCGCACGAACGAAAAAATGGCTGACGTCGAAATAAGTGTCCAAGGAATAGAAAAGCAACTGAAATCACTCAAAGGAGGAAAGTCCACTGGACCTGACGGGATACCAATTCGATTCTACACAGAGTAAGCGAAAGAACTTGCCCCCCTTCTAACAGCCGAGTACAGCAAGTGTCTAGAGGAACTGAAGGTTCTAAATGATTGGAAATGAGCACAGGTAGTTCCAGTTTTCAAGAAGGGTCGTCGAGCAGATGCGCAAAACTATTGTTTCGATCTGTTGTAGAAATTTAGAACATGTTTTTTTCTCGCGTATCATGTCACTCCTGAAACCCAGAATCTACTCAGTGAACCGTGATTTATTTTCAAAGAATATTTTTAAGAATTTAATTTATTTACTAGTGATTCATCAAGAACATTAACACATTTAATCACACTATGTAAGCATGGAAGTAGTTGCCAGGGAGTAACTGATGAAATCATAACCAAATTCCATTTAACAAATGGGAATTTTATTCACTTTAATAGTGCCTGAAAGCATTTTTTAAAAGAAACAGATTTAAAATTATAACCAGAAAGCATCCTCTAAATATCAAAGTTACAATTTATTCAGAGGCAGAAAGAAACAAGTTTTGACTGTACGAGCTTTCGGGCAGAGAATCTTGCCGCTCCCTTTAGACACGGCCGTAGTTACGACCGCTCACAACAGCCTCTGAAAGACTACACTGGTGCAAATCTGCGACAAACCAGATAACTTTAAACTAAGAGTTTTAACAATTTACAGAAGCACACAAATTATGCACTCCCCGTACGCGGGATGGAAATGGTACAAAACACTAACAATTAAAATATTAATCTTGCCACCGAAGGTATTCAACACTACACTAAGTGCTAAGTGCGCCACCACTAACATCATTCAAAGCGGTTGGAGTGAGCAACTGTACGATTCGATCACACAGTTGTTAGTATCACCTGCTCGCAATGATCGCAGTATAACTAATGCTGACGCCTTTGCCACGAAAAGCTAAAAGTTCCTTGTGAGCGAGAGTTTCTATTTTCAGTAGGCATATAACTGAAAGAATGCAAAATAACTATAAGAGATTAACCAATTTGGGTGGGTCGTAGAGTCCCTGCATGCAAGAATCATTGAACAAAAACCAGGAATTTTTTCAAGTAATGTGTTACGAGAATGAAACACAATACGTATTTATTTATGAATGTAACCCGCCTCGTGTTCAATGCAGTTAATCAAATGCTGGACAAGCTACTCAGTTCTAAGCGCAAGTGTTGGGTGCATATGCATTACCAGTTACGGAATGCTGCCTGGACTTCCTCGTAATGAGCGGACCTTGAAACATTAAGAATTTCTTTCATTCGGTCACAAATCTCATAATCTGGAGGTGCCAGATTAGGGGATTACGGGGGGTGGGATAAGCAGACGGTTCTCCGGTCTTCCTGCACGCTTCCATACGCCTTTCTTTCAATTCTTATGTCAACCGCACATACACTTTCTTGAACAGTCGTAACTCATAAACAATATAGTGGGCTGATCCGACACTAATGTTCACATTTGCTGCAATATCACTCATCGTAATACGCCTCTTTCCTCGTATCAACTCATCAATTCTCCTTGATTGCACAGACAGATCGTCCACGGCGCGGCGAATCTTCAACACCGTTTCAACTTATCTGCTACCTGTATACTTGTGTTCGACTCACACAAATTTCACCAAATTACAGTGCCATCTGAAGGTGAATTCGGATTAATATCAACTCTTCATATAACAGAGATCTAATGGCAGTCTGCTGCTCAGTGGTGGCGCACACCTACGAGGATGCCGCCATCTTGTTTCACTGACTCTCAGCATATTGTTCGCGAGACAAATGTGCGAGCCCCTCTGATAACTGTTCCAGGACCTGTATTTTTGTACAACTGTCCTGGCTATTTATTGAGTTTTTGTAATTCGGTCTTAATTTAATTCCTGTTATATCGTGCTAGCGCGCACCTTCGTCTGTTGGGTTTGGGTTGTTTGGGGAAGGATGGGGAATGGAGTCGGCTGTGCCCTTTCAAAGGAACCATTCCGGCATTTGTCTGGAGCGATTTAGGGAAATCACGGAAAACCTAAATCAGGATGGCCGGACGCGGGATTGAACCGTCTTCCTTCGTCTGTCAGCTCATTCATACAGAAATTATCGAAGTTGAATCGCTAGAACACTCTGCTACTTGTAATGCTCCATTTTGGGTTGTATATAAGTCGGAAAGCGATGTTAATTTGACTTTCAGTCTATGTTGAGTGATATCTGAACTGCTGTGGCAGTTATCTTGCCTGCTGCATGAATGCCGGGAGGTGTTGTGGCAGCTGGCAGTTGTTGCTGGAAGTGCAAAGATTATCACTGTTGAAGGGGATGACTCTCCTCTGCTGTACATTGCCTGTATCACAATAAGTAAAATAAGTCTCATACTCCTAAAAAACCGATACCTGACATGTCATTGAATAAGATTCTGCGAGAGGCGGAAATGTATGAAAGGGAACGGACTGTAGGAGGAGAGAATTGAGCACTCCCTGGTTTCCTTTTCATTTCAGATCGGGACTACTATAAGAATTTGATGTCATATCATTCCTCAGAACCATAAAATATTTATTTCCTCAGTACACTGTAAAACAAGTGTTACGATATGACAAGAGGGTTAGAATTAACATGCTTCTGATAAAAAGAGATCCTTTCTTCTTGGAATCAAAAGAGTGGGCTGTCTACCACTGAAAAATATTCTGATCACTAGTGTTATAATACTGGTTCCATTCGTCCGATCACATCTGGAAACAAAGTCTTCTGTCGACTACTCGAAGAAAGAAGGGCCACGATGTCTGTACACTGCATTCAGAGCCAAGAAGATATATTTCTGTTTACGTCTTAGCATCTGGTGCAGATAACATAAACACACCGCTTTAACATTGGGCACTTTTTGCCGTTATACTTGTTGCGGGTCACAACCTCAAGAGCGCAATGTCTATGTTCAGTATACTGCGGACTTAATACATCCTTTAATACTTTAATTAACGTAATACCTTGTAACCTGTCGGCAAGGGCGCTGTTAACATAGCCGTTGTGCGACTGTAAGTCACAGTCATAAAACAAACTCAGTGGCAACAAGAGATAAGAGTTTGTGTTGTCCCACCTGTCGAGGTTGGTATTTACTGTTCATCTAAAACTGATGAGAGATGCGACGTACCAATCAGAGTGCACAGGAGTTGGTTGGGAGACTTTTATCCGATAGAGTGAGAAAGACGACCAATGTCCATACGACAACATACACGCCATCCATTCTTGAGTGGCCGTCAACTGGTAGATATTTCTCAGTTTCGTGGCAGTGTTGGAACCGTGAAAAGGAGACCGAATAATAATGGACATTCATGCCAAAGTATTGTTTAAAAACAGTCTTGGTTGCAATTTTAGTTTTTTTATTTTTCAACGACACGTTTGGCCTTATTTAGGCATCTTCAGGTATTCTTTTCTGGATGGACGCGAGATGGACGCGAGAAAAGATAACCTGAAGATGCCCAAATAAAGCGAAACGCGTCGTTGAAATATAAAAAAAAAACTAAAATTGCAACGAATACTGTTTTTAACCAATACTGTTAATCACTGGTTCGCTGTTATGCCACATATGGATTGGAAGAATTTCTATTCATGCCAAATATCTGCTGTGAAGGTTGACTATTTAACGGCAAGTCGACTACATGCCTTTTGCGGAAGAGAATACTGATGGAGCAGAGTCATATTTTCTGACGAGAAAAAAATTGTACAGGTACCAATGACTCACAATCAATTGATTATATTTACACTATTTTGCAAAATTTAAGGACAAAAGTTACTTTTTCATGATGTGTCACTGCCAAGTAACATAACTCGATGAAACTTGGACCAAACAAAAAACAACTGCTGTAGTGTAGTACAGTATGGAAAGTAGCTAAAAGAAATAGGCAACTAGAGGAAGAAAAAAGACATTCTTGAAGGAAATAATTAAAGATTAGTTACCACTATTTATGATGGTTACCTGGACATTAAAAAAGGCGGGGCATGGTACACAACAGGGTGTGTGATCACCATGGACGGCAACGCTTGTTCAGTATCGTCCTCTCATACTGGATGGTCCTTGGTGCATATTGTAATACTGCAGCCACTTTCGCCAAGTAGCCGCGAGCGGCCGCGGAGGAGAAAGGGGCCGGACTCTCTGGGGCGAGTCCCAAGAAGAGGGCACTGCCGTCATTCTGCAAGCACACAGCGGGAAGCCGTGCCGGCGTCCTCGCCTCACTCAAGAAGGGACACGATGCGAAGGGCCCGTCTGACAACGAGATGCGTGCCGAGAGCTGATGGACACCTGCAGCCAAGAATGTATGCTCGAAAGCATCTGAGTTCTTCTGGCCTTGTGGCAGTCATTTTAGCTGCCTTAGAAATCAGGGATGTGCCGACAATTCCAGAACTCCACGGGCACAGGGAAGAGCTTGAAAAATAAAGTGCGGGAAATCGGCGCAGGGAGGCGTGTGAAAGAAACCAGCATTCATAAGAAGATGTTTTCCTCGACAGTGAGGACATTCCTTGTAAATGACGGACGCCGGCACATTTTGAGACGGAGCCCAAACAGGAGTTTGTCCAGGGCTCACGCAGATATAGCGATTATAAAGAAGTGTTGTGTAGCAGCTCTCGCAACGGCCTCGGAATGCAGCAAAACATCTTAAGAAAGTGAAATCGTGAGAGAGATGCCAATTCACGAGGAGCACGCCAGCTTACGCCAGATAGAAAATTTCCACCCTGTACGGAGAGACGTGGCAATGAAACGGCGATCTGTCATTGGGCTACATTGAAAATTTCGTCCGCCAATGACAACGCCGAAAGGAATTATGTCTCGAAGGGGAGTTGAGCTGAGAGATGGATGAGAACAGAAATCGGACAGTCGTGGAGACGCCGCGGAAGCGAGAGGACATGGGCGCTCTTCCACCCATCGCCAACATCCGCCTTCCGACGCCGTGACAGCACAGCTTCGGCCACGCAGCCGGCAAAGGGCAGACAACGCGGAAATCGTACCTGGGAGCCGCCTTAAAGCCGCGATTGCTAATGAGGGCAGCCAACCCGTGTGGCACAGCTCCGACGCGACGCGACGCACCAACGCAGCGCCTGCCGCCGACAGCAGTATACGACGAACGATAATAATAATGGTGAGACGATTCGTTCCCTCCTCCTTCCCCTTAATAACTGAGTCCTGTTCACGCCCAGTCAAATCGGCCCTGAGATTTATAATTTTGTTTTGTTTTGTGTAAACAGCACGAAAATAAATACATTTCTTTCATGTTTTGAACATTTAAGCAATCTTTTATATTCATAAAAGAACCCTTTAATTTTGTACCCTTTGTATTTGATTTCATTTAATATCACGAGTTCACTGCAATATGGACGTCTCCCTAAGCCATCTCACACGTGCTTGTCGGTTTCTGAGTCGGGGAAGGGGCAAGCCAATCCATTCGCGAATACCCTCTCGTTGCTCCACCTGCGCTGTTCGAGGAACTCGTGCACTGCCATCCGTAAAAATCAGCTGCGAATACACCCCTTAAAACATGTTCTTAGGGAAGGCGTACAGAGTCAGAACAAAGTGCCTTTACACTGTCACGCATCACACTGTTAGAAGCGGACCAACAATCACAGTTTAAGCTGATCTAGAAAGTCACTAAGATAACTTCTCCTCCATTTTTTGCTCATCATTTGAAACAAACAACACTTAATCATCTACGAAAGAAGAACGAGGAATTGTACACTGGTACTGATTCAACGTACTCTAATATTGCGAGAAGTGTGAACACTTAACACTTTCAGGAGCATTGTGGAACTTGATAGCTTTGGAGTTCCTGGAGTTATGGTGTGGGGAGTACAGGCATCGATCACGGTTACTGGGAGACTGTACTGCTTCCATCACACTTTATTTTACTATCGCCTAGCACGACATTGCGTTGTTCGCCTACACCTAAAGCTGAAGCAGCAAGCGACCGTAATGTTCAAATCAATTTAGAGCAGTGGTTTGCACACTGGATTTTCAATAGGAAGGACGACGGCTGAGATCCACGTTCGGTGATCTAGATTTCCCGAAATCGCTCTAGGAAAGTGCTGGGATGGTTGCATTAAAGAGCACGGTCGACTTTCTTCCACATCCTTGAAACATTCGGGCCTCGTGCTTCATACGTAATGACTTCAATGTCGATGAGATGTCAAACCCTAATCTTCCTTCCTCTTTCTTTTCGTCGACGAACAGAGCGATCTGGATGTTAATC
Organism: Schistocerca nitens; assembly: GCF_023898315.1. NCBI lineage: Eukaryota > Metazoa > Arthropoda > Insecta > Orthoptera > Acrididae > Schistocerca > Schistocerca nitens. Next base: position 1,066,708,278 of record NC_064614.1, on the reverse strand, counting down.
GAGTCCTCCATTCTCTGTTATAAAGGAGTTTATGAATAATGTATGACGAAAAATCAAATGTCACATGAGACTGAAGGTTCCATTCGTGGTTTGCTCGTCCATAATATTTTCTAAAGAGGACATTTTCGGTCTCCATAGGCTACACGACAGGATGGCACAATGAAAAAACAGGCCTCCAGTTGTGTGCTTTTGTTCGCCGATCCTCATGAGAACAGTAATGAGCTGAGCAATTTTCGCCTCAGATGGAACGCGTCGTTCCCCCAGCGACCTACGGTACACTGTTGCTGGAATAGGACCTAGTTCTCTTGTCTCGTACAGGCATCCGGTCAAGTCCAGTCACCTCCACGTCTTGGGTGACTACAATTGATTATTTATCGCGTGAGTTCACTTACTTCATAATTGTGGATACACAGTTAAACGTTTGCGTTTAATTAGTCCAACACTTCTTTTTATGAAGTATTGCTCTTCCGACTCGTTTGATGCTGTCGAAAACGAACTGGTCTCTTCCGGCAACTCATTCATCTCAGAATATTTCTGTATTTCTTTGGTTTACTGTCACTCTATATTCTGTACTCTCTACTCTGTTCACTCCATTCAACTGCTCCTGTAATACTTCTTACTTTTACTGAACGTAGCATGATATCCTTTCATCTTAAATTTGAATCACGCTCTTGCAGTGTTCTTTTCTTTCCGCCATAGCTTCTTCGACGTGTAAAGTGACCAGTACTATGAAATGACACCTCTGTCTTACATATTTATCAAAGCACTTCCTTCCATGGTTTTTCTTATTATTCCATATCGATTCTTACACTGATAGTATATTACGCTACTTTTCGTATAGCGTACTTCTACCATTTTCAGAATGTCAGTCATCTTGCACCATTTTACATGGTCGAACTGCACCGAAGAGCCAAAGAAACTGGTACACCTGCCTTATATAGTGTAGGGCCCCAGTGAGCACGCAGAAATGCCGCAACACGACGCGGCAGGGACTCGACTAATGTCTAAAGTACTGCTGGACACAATTGACACCATTAATCCTGCAGGGCTGTCCATAAATCCGTAAGAGTACGAGGGGGTGGAGATTTCTTCTGAACAGCACGTTGAAAGGCATCCCAGAAATGCTCAAAAACGTTCATGTCTGGGGAGTTTGGTGGCCAGCGGAAGTGATTAAACTCAGAAGAGTGCTTCTGGAGCCACTCTGTAGCAATTCTGGACGTGTGGAGTGACGCATTGTCCCGCTGTAATTTCCCAAGTCAGTCGGAGTGCGCAATGGACATAAATGGATGCAGGTAATCAGATAGAATGCTTACGTACGTGTCACGTGTCAGAGTCGTATCTAGACGTGTCATGGGTCCCATAATACTCCAACTGCATACACGGGAGAGGGAGACACTCTGTTTGTGCTAATATGGGTTTCACTAGAATCTAGAATGTGAAGTTGTGAAACAGTGTGCTGCTCCAGGATCTAAACTATGCACCTTCCAGGGTAGTTCTTTCTGTAGGAATATTGCACGCTAAAAGTAAGGTTGATTAGTCCAGGCCCTGTCTGGCATACAGTAAATTTGGGAACAAAGAAGGTAACTAAGAAGAAACTCTAGGTAAGAGAGGAAATGCTTCAATTCACTGACGAAAGAAGGCAGTACAAAAATGTTCAGGGCTACTCAGGAATAGTAAAAAGGAAGTAAAAAAACTGACGGCTATTCAGGAATACATGAAAACAAATCTCTAAGGAATAAAATGAATAAAAATGTAGAAAATGCAATGTGAAATATTTGTAGGAAAAATGTGAAGAAATGAAAAAGTAAATAGTCTTTGGAAGTGGGGATTGAACAAATAGAAAATTCAAAAGAACCTTCGGTGAAATTAAAAGTAAGTGTGGCAACATTAAAAGTGCAGTGGGAATTCCACTGTTAAATGCAGAGCAAAGATAGAATTTTCTAATTACGAGACTATTGACGGGCGATCTATTTTAATTGTTAAAAACCTTTCAAAAACCAAGAGTTAATAGTTTGAGTAAAACTTATCCTCAACGTTTGTTTTATGTCTTCGTTACCCAGTTCATCATATTGCATTAATCAAACAGAAATTATCAGTGTGATGACCCATCGTTGATCGTCGCCACAGTCATCCCACACTGTCAGTCTACAGCACCATAAGATGCCCTTTGTAAGATTTCCCCTTGCCGACGTAATTCTAAAGAAATTTCTTTCTGAGCCTAGTACAGCTCTATCAGCACAAGTAAAATTACCCATACATGATATTTCTTGGAACATATGCAACTGAGTCAGCAGTAGAGCTCATAACTTTTAAGTTGCAAGGGGTTCGATGGTTTTCTCGGTTATCACTTATTTCGTTTTATATTTTAATTTGCACAAGACTCCTTTATATCTCCTTAGTCTTGACAAATAGTAAAGGAATGTATTTATTTTTATGTTGTCACAGATGTATGAAACAATCTCTCCAACCAATCACGTCAAGTGGTAATTAATTAAATGCTTGTAAAATATCAAGTGCATTTGGCAAATAATTAATGTGAAGCCTTAAGGTTTCAGTGGTATGCGAATGTTTATTAATTGTAACGGTTCAGCTAATATGATTGAAGATCATTCGTGAGCCGTTAAGAAGCATGTTTTGATTAAAGCTGAAATATTCCAAGAGAGTAATATTGACCACTCGGGTATTTGTGCCACTGTTGACGTCCTGAGATGACAAAAGGCTACAAATAGGACCATTATTCACGAGAGTTACGGCCAGTCTATTGATTTAGCTGTCGCAGCAGAATTTACCACGCGGAAGAACCACTACACACACCGATCTATTCAGTGACGAGAGTGCAACACACTTACCTGATACCGAAAGCCACCTTTTTCATATCTTTAGTAACTGACCCAACAGATCTTGTCCGTCGAAATTTTAATACATTTGTTAGCAATAGCTTCGAATTTTGTAAAGAGCTATTAGAAATTTGTGAACAAAGTAAAAATGAGAAAAAATGTATTTTTGAATAATCATTGTATCTACCAACGACTGTTGCAATAGGTATTCAATTTGCTGAGAGAAGTACATCGAGAAGTTCGCCAATGGGAAATTTAAATGCTAGATGAAATATCCGCATTACAACGCTGGGATGCTGGAAATGTCATGTGCCTGGAATGTGATCGCTTTGGAACCATGAGGTTTTCTTCCAAAATCTAAGTATCAATTGATTTAAGTCAGAATTTCATATCACACAAATGATTTATTATCTTCCGTTAAATTTGAAACCGCAATGCATCTCAAGGTGTTTTATTGACATTAAGATTTCGATTTCAGGATCGATGTTCAAGTAATCAGTCAAAACAAATGCTGCTGTGACATCATCATTTCGTTCATTGCAATATTGAAGGTGCGCACCTTTTCTTGTTTTATGGTCTAGCGCGTAAACAAGAAAAGCTGATGGTCTTCCGAAACGGGTACGCATATTTGACCATGCGAGACGCATGGATTTGCAAGATTAATGCCGCAAACGTTCAATGACTGGCCTTGTAATTCGTTAATCGTCACTCCCAAGGCAGGCCGCACAGGAATCTACAAAGTTGAACTGTAATTCGTTGGAATCATTGGGATGAGTTGTTTCAAAACGTCGTGTACTTTGTAAGAACTGCTGCTTTGATTACGTAGCTCATCAGTTTCTTCACCGCAAGCCGGGTGTCGGTAAAAGACGTGGTTGGTTGATATTCGCAACGTTATGGCTACCAATCCGACTTTCAATTAAAAATTGTGAGATGGCAACCCGGGCAACTCCAGCAAGTTTAAATTTCAGTTGGATAGATGATAATATCGTCTGCTCGATGGTATGTCTAATCTTGAATCTGTAAAGGTAAATATACGAATATAATATACAATTTCATAATGATAATAATTTCTTCTATGTGTGTTTCACAATAAATATTACAAGATGAGATCGTTTGACGCCTGTGCTTTGCAGAATTATGCATAGCAAGTGATTTTTAAATTAATGACGACGATGTAGCCACATGTGTTACTAGAGACACTTGAGACTAGACAACGCCCACTACTGTCTGTGTGAGAGAAAAAAAAGGCAGTCTGTGGAAAAATATCTTTCTCCAAAGTTGTTCACATAATGATACTATATACAATATAATAATAAAAAATATGTTGTTGTTGTTGATGATGATGATGCACGGTTATCAGCGCCAGTACAAATTCCCAACCTTTTCTCAGTCCAATCTCGCCTCTTTCATGAATGATGATGAAATGATGAGGACAGCACAAACACCCAGTCCCAGGGCGGACAAAATCCCCTAACCGGCGGGGAATCGAAACCGGAACGCCGTGATACCCAGGCAACAACGCTTCATTAAGTTGTCGAATAATCATGGTGTGTGGAAGAATCGAATAATGTGAATGTGTTAATGTATGAATGTATGTTGTAGGAGAGCTGTGCGCCGAGTTAGATAACTTAGGCCTCGCGAGTTGAGCACATTTTTTGCTGGTTAGAGGGTCTTTCGTTTTCTCTCTGGTGGAAGAGAGGACGTGGGTTGTGCGGTAAGGCAGACGGATGCAGTCGGGACTTAGCGGTTATGGGGGATGATGTGTCCGGCGGAACGTAGAGGTTTCCTGGAGAGCAACTGGTGAAGACTGCTGGAGCACTGTTTTTCTGGTGTGAGCGTCGGCTGTTAGCGTTTACCGTCGGGGCGGTGAGGCTGTTGACGTGCCCTGCTGGGCCATCCTAGTCCTGCCCGGGTTCTCATCGGCCATGTGCCCTTCTCCGATAGACGACCGGAACGCCTTCACGACAGGATTTTTCTGGGCACCGAGCCAACGTCTTATTCGGGTTCCTTCATCGAGGAAAGAGCCTGGTTCCGTATACTTATGTTTACAGTGAGCATCATTTGTGTGTTCTCCAGAGACTTGTCTCCATTACCTGCTGTTGATTATGTCCGTAGCTGCTTGGCGCTGTCCTCCCGCTTGGTTTTTCAATTTTTTAAAATTGTGCTGCGGTCCCCTGTTTCCCATTTAATATGATTTTGAAAGAGTTTGTGTCCCGTACTCAGCTCTCTCCCTTGGGGAAACTGGCTTTTGTTTCGAGTAAAAGTTTTTACAAAAAATTTGGGCACCCAATTTTAAGTAAAGTGCAGGCTGTTGTTTTGGTGTTTTAATTTAATTCTTATAGGCCTGTGCCAAATTCTAAGTCACTTTATATCACTATGTTGGTATTAAGAAAAGAGATCCGCTTTATTTACTGCCACTGATTTGTTTCTTGCAGCTGGTAACACAACAAACTTTACGAGATACTAATAATTTTTTACCCTCTGCCGGTAGCAATTCCGGCTTTAAGTGGGTGCCTCGCTCGAACCTGTTAACTTCAATAACTTCAACTAGCAGGTTAACATTCAGTGGCGGTTTAATATAAACTCTGTTATTGGATTCTTTTCTGAGCCAGGGCAAACGCTTTGGTTTTATTTAATCTGTTCGCTGCTTAAGAAGGGAAATTTGCTGTATATGTTGGAGTGCCCTACCTATTCTGTCTCGGTTTGTTGTTGTCAGGGGCCGGGTTCCCGAGGTCTAAGTCTGGGACCTGTTTTGTCGTCTGCGGGTTTTTGTCCTCAATTGACGTGGGACCGCTCTGTTCCTTCATTGTCATTTTCAAGTTGTGGCGTGCCTCGGCATGTATTTCAACGTAAATTGTTATTGTAATTATTGTAATATAAAGCAGATTATTATTGTAATTAAAACTTTAAACACTACCTAAACTGTTTCATTGCTGGTGAAAGGGTGAAAGCTCAATTCGAAACGTTTTTTTTTTAAGTTGGGTCTTGTACCTTATTACTTTCTACGAAAAGAAAATATTGTTGGTTAATAAATCGTTTTAGAATACTTTTCAAAAACCAATATTCATTAGTTTTTCTCAGTTCTTCCCCTAAGATCTGTTGGCAGGTGTCCTCCTAAGACACAAGCGCTTGTTACCTGTATCAGTATCGGTATGTCAACTGGTGAGAAAGATGATTGTGCTGCAATAACCTTGAAAGTGAAAATGAAGGTGTCCCAAACCACATTTTTTGCGCCAAATGAATTTAGAAGCAACTGCTGTGCTTCTGAATTTGTTTTCGGATTTGAGTGGAATTTGTTCCTGCACCAGAAAACATTGAGCGCTTTGGCTCTTGTGGCGGGATCAGTGGCACCAATTTGACGTTCTCACTTGCCCTACACAATAAATTGATTTTAGTTTACGTTTTTAATGCCTTATAACGTGAGAACACAACGATCATCGATGCAATAGCAACAAACTGGTCTACACCGCGATCAGTTTTCAGGCTGTAAAGAAATGCAGCTCGATGAATATTCCACCTAACATTTATTTTTCTTCTTTCACCATTATTGAAACTGATTGCAGCGCGATTGGTTTCTGCAAGTCGATAACGTCTCATCCGACGTATATCATCATCTTTAGCAATTGCATTTTCTCTTTCTTCTTGAGTAAGTGTTAAAACTGACTGTGATAATTGATTCTGCTCAATTTCATTTCGCTCTTCGCGTTGCTCTATAGTTCCATTATACCGAAAATTCGTTTGGTTTGCAGTATTGTGAGTTCTACGGCTTACATTGCTCCGTCTTATCCGCGGTAATGCAAAGCGTTTGAATTGCCTGTATTCAATTCAAATGTGTCGACTGCGACTCGTTGTGAGATGCGAATAATCAAAATTCAACCGAAAATGGATAATTGATTCACTTTTTTGTTACCTTACAACAGTTTGTCATTTCAAACCTCAGTGTTTCGTAGTTGTGTTTGACATAAATCAACGAAACCTAGTTCACTTCATGAAAGCATTGCGATGAACTTACAATATTACAATGCTACTGAAAATAAGTAACACAATGTCGTTACTCTGTAAGTGATTCACTTGAATCTTAATTTGACAGTCAGCTGTCAAACGACATTTGCGCCAGGCGGTAGCGAAATAAGTTGGAATTGGAACACAAGAAAAAAACTATATGTTGGATAGGTCAAGAAACAACGCAGAAATAAAAAAAAATGTAGTTTTATTTTTCCAGACTTTCCTGCAGATCTTCCAGAACTTTAATTCCAATTAAAATATTATATTGTTACTTTCATCCGGAGAACATAACAAACAAATCAAAACGAATCAAACAATTATGTAGTTCCTGTCGTCAGTTATGGTCGAGAGTGCATACAAAAATTATGATTTTTGCCTTTTGCTGAATTTTCCGACCTTTCTTTGTAACTGTCCAAAAATTATTTACTTGAAACCTTTTCCAGGACCACAGCGAAAAAAAACACAGCAAAAAAGCACCTATTCACCGTTCGAAGTTATGTTCCTGATTTCACACATACAAATCCCATAGAAGAAAGCACATTTAGGTAACCCAGAATTTTCTTGTTTTCCGAACAACATTTCAAATTTTTATTTCCTTACAAAAATATGTGAACAAGGTTTTTTTGTAATTAGTGAAATCGGTCCAGCCGTTCACAACCGATTCGCTTGGAAACGAACAGCATTTAATACATGCAGATAAATACAGCATCCGAATGTAATATACTATATAGTATTGTTCAAGACCGAAGTCAATTCTATATTGCCTGAACGTAACGTAGAGCTATGGAAACTGTTCTCTATGAAACTAAAAAACGAGGTCGTATCAACTGAAGTAAGGTAATTCTCAAAAATTTCGAACGAGTAAATGGAAAATCTGTATGCAACATAGTAACTGAAGGGTGAAATTCGGATAAATTCCTGTAACCCAGAAACCAAACAGCAGTCAAATGTCTGAGTATTATTGTTAGCTAGCCAAGTACTCCAAAGAAAACGCTTTAGAGGGTCGAAGAACGGTTAACAAGGAGTAATACACAACAGCTCGTTTTGCACAAACCATCAATGAATAATGGAAGAAAATCTTCGGATCATACTACACGATGGAAATATCAGTTGCGACAACAAAGGACGGAGAGAAATATAGAATTAATGTTTCAGTTATTGTATTCTCCTAATTTAGTGCCTCAAATGTCTAAGAATAGAAATCACAATTACTAGACTACAGAAAACACCTGCAGAAATCGAAAAACCAGCTGTAAAATGTTGGACCACTAAATACGTTGGTATCTGTATACATCTATGGCGTTATGTGGGAAAGTAAAACAGTCTTTCCATGCATATTTTCGGATGCACTGCATAACAGAAAAAGTGAAGAACCCACAAGGGAAAGGCATCTCGTGGTCGTGCGGTAGCGTTCTCGCTTCCCACTCCCGGGTTCCCGGGTTCGATTCCCGGCGGGGTCAGGGATTTTCTCTGCCTCGTGATGGCTGGGTGTTGTGTGCTGTCCTTAGGTTAGTTAGGTTTAAGTAGTTCTAAGCTCTAGGGGACTGATGACCATAGATGTTAAGTCCCATAGTGCTCAGAGCCATTTGAACCATTTGACCCACAAGGGAAAGGGGAAATTAACCGAAACTTAATGTGAGTGGGTTAGTGACATTATTTTAGTAATAACGAAATCAACACAGAATTACAAACAACTTGTCAGTAGGAAACCACTTATCAGTGTGAAGTTGCACATCCCTGTGGCTTGGAAGCATTCTCTGATTTGGTTGGTAATATCGTGAAATTTCTCTAGCCCCTCCTAAGGCAATGTGGCCCAGAGTTGTTGTAACTGGTCCTTGGATCCTGGATACTGGCAATAAGGCGGAGTTGACATCCCAGCTGGTCCCAAACATGTTCTGTCGTAATCAGATCTGGGCATCTTGCTGGCCATAGGAGTACTATGGCATTGCAGCAGCACAACCGTTTAGGATAGGGAAAGTTGGTTTTGTACAATATTCTACACACAAGTTACAACCAGGTATAGGCTGGATTGCAGTGAGTTACGCATATCAACAGTTGCGAAGTAGAATAGACGCCACAGGGCCATCAAATTGTTGAAAGAGTATATGTAGTGGTTTTGCTTGTCTCAAATCACACGCAGAAAGGGCCCACTGTCCAACCTAGCATGTCATGAGTGCGTGACATGAAGCAATGCGTATGGCAAAACAGAGATGTACAGAAACGTATAAATAGGGGCGGGTTTCTAACGAGATTCATTCAAGTGTGGCAGCTCTCCTGGATGGCAGGGCGTGTCACACCACCAGCTACACGCATTAGCAGATGGGGCGCCAGCGTTCCAGTCCATGGTGGGTGGCTGGTTTGACCCTCTGAGGCCTACGTGGGGTCCATAGCCAGCCGGGGGCGGGCCACTCCATGGCTCGCTACTGCAGGCAGTCGTCCTGGCTTCCAACACAAGCCAGAGGCATCCCGAGGCAAGGGCCGCAGATTCGGATGCCAGATCACGGGTGCTTGTTGTCGCTGCAATCCCAGCCACGCTGGCAGAGAAGGACGCAGCTGGCCGCCTGTGGCTCACACCGAGCAGCACTGAGTCGGCAAGGGTGCAGACCGCCGAGGCAACTGTTGACATCCCGATAACGACGCAACTGCACTGACATACAAGGCCAGCTCGACACAGCACTGCATTGCACGGGCCACTGGGGTGCTTCCTCAATATTTCGTGGCCTGGTGACACAGACCGAGGGGAACACGGCACTGTAGATGGAAACAATAAATCACTTGGAAAGCTCGGACAAGTCTTAATATGGTGCCTTCTACCTCTTCCCACTACATTCCGTCATCCTGATACATTCGGTGGCAGAAGTTGCCACTACAGCAGAGAAACGTGTGCAATTTGGCACAGAGCATTGTCCTAATAAGCAATGGTGCCACTATACTACAAAGTGAGAGAAAAAGCATGAGGTCATGACGAACCACTAGAATTGTGGTGTCAGCGTTCCATAATCACTAGTTTCAGTGGCCTGGAATGTCGCAAGTAGTAACAACACTGTGTCTCTCCAAAATATGAGAATAATAGGACATCTCTTGTGTTAAAGGGCGATAGCCACCGACCAGGTTATCCATACTCGTACTAAACCACGATTCACACTTTATGACGCCATCCTTCAGCAGTTCAAGTAGTTTCCAAACGCAGCCGTTTCTCTTTTAATGAGATCGGAAGCTAAAAATGGAGTGGTAAGTCTCTAGGTCTGCAGAGGTGCGGGATGATACAGTGTGTGCAGGAATTCTACTACTTGCCCACGGATGACTGCCACAGATGTGAAAGTGGTACGATGTGCTTGGTGCACAGCACGACCATCTTCCCCTGGTCGAACCTTTATTTTAGCCTCACGTTTCCATACAATCCAACATCTGGCCACTGTCAAATATGAATGTCCTATAAATATGGGTACTGCACTATTCGACCAGTCAGCCATTTGGAGACCAACTACAGGGCCTATTCAAACTTTGTTCTGTGCTGAAAACGCTATCTCATAGAAGTACATGTCATATGCGAATCCTTCACAGTGATCACTCAACATCTCACGCTGTTCACACTCCTTCTCGAAACACATCAAACACGAAAAACACTACTGCACTCTGGTGACCTTTCTACCTACCATAGAGAATTGCAAGTCCATTCATTTACATGCCTTTGACGATTGCGAGCACGTGTACGAAGTTACACTTGTATCAGCCTAAGTCGTCTAGATACTTCACTTTTTTTGTCTGTCAGTGTGTTAGAGTATTTTTAATGGTGAACGTAACATTGCTTAACATGGTTCAGTTCTATACATTTTTTAATTCTTTTATAAAATATTAACTTCAAGTGTAAGTGAGGAAAAAAATTAATTCTAAGTTGTGGCTGAGTCATTGGAGAATAGAAGCAAGCAGGGAAAATTCCCATTTATTAATGATTCGGAAAAGGTAGTTCCATATCATCGTCAAAAGAACTTCCGAGACGGCCACCCAGCTTCGTGTACCGTGGTATTCAGTGCTCGTATGACTGATGAGGGAGATGGACGTTCTCAACAGTCATCTAAGAGACACACCATTTAAAGACAGCTATTGTTACAAATAAAAGAATATTATTAGAACTACCTTTATTTCAGTCTTAGCTTCTTATCAGTCTTCGACTGATGAGTTATTGATTTGTGCCAGGCTAGCGTTACAAAAGATAATTGGCTAATTTTTTCAAAGGCAGGCAGGAATTTTATTTTATAGAATATTTTTATTTGATGATCAGTAATCCATTGTTTAGTATATACTCTAAACTGAATTGAAAATATTCTAATGTCCTTTCCAGCAGCTGAGAGCAGTGTGTCATTTTCTTATTTTTATTATTAACTAGCGAACCCAGCAATGCTTCGCAAATGCTAAATATTTATTGGAATTGGTTATTCATCTTAATCTCATCACCCTCTCTCTCTCTCTCTCTCTGCACATCTCCTCCTCCACCTTCTCTCTGTCTCTTTCTCCTTCCCCTGTCTCTGCCCAAATTCTTCCACCCCTCTCTATCTCTATGTCCATTTCCTCCCTCACAACATTTCTGTCCATCTCCCCTTCGCCGCCCTCTCTCAGCCCTTCTTCCCTGTTTTTCTTATTTGGAAATGAAGTCCCTTAGAATGAATGGATATTTTGCATAGGGTCATTGGTTACGGGGTGGGGATAGTGGCTTCTATAGTTCTAAGTGGGATAACAAACTTTCGAACGATTAAATTTGAAGCAAATCGATTAAGAATCCTTATAGATGTTTGGTAACCATATTTCATATTCCTTCCCTCCCTCGCTATCTCTCTCTCTCTCTCTCTCTCTCTCTGTTCTCTTCTCTTCTCTCTCTCTCTCTCTCTCTCTCTCTCTCTCTGTGAAGGGACACGTACAGCACAAAAACGTAGAGGCTGACCTCGTCTGTTGACTGACAGAGACCGCCGACAGTTGAAGACGGTCATAATGTGTAACAGACAGACATCTATCCTGACCATACTACAGGAATTCCAAACTGCATCAGGATCCACTGCAATACAATGACAGTTAGGTGGGAGGTGATAAAACTTGCATTTCATGGTCGAGCGGCTGTTCATAAGCCACACATCACGCCGGTAAATACCAAACGACGCCTCGCTTTGTGTAATGAGCGTAAACACTGGACGATTGAGCAGTGTAAAAACGTTGTGTAAAGTGAGGAATCACGGTACACAATGTGGGGATCCGATGGCAGGGCTTGGGTATGGCGAATGCTCGGTGAACGTCATGTGCCAGCGTGTGTAGTGCCAACAGTAAAATTCGGTGGCAGTGGTGTTATTTTGTCGTCGTGTTTTTCATGGAGGGGGCTGGTACACCTTGTTTTGCGTGGCACTATCACATTAGAGGCCTACATTGATGTTTTTAGAACCTCCTGGCTTCCCACTGCTGAAGAACAGTTCGGGGATCGCGATTGCATCTTTCAAGACGATCGAGCACCTGTGGCAGAGTGGTTACACGACAGTAACATCCCTGTAATGGACTAGCCTGCACAGAGTCCTGACCTAAATGCTGTGGAACACCTTTGGGATGTTTTGGAACGCCGACTTCGTGCGAGGCCTCAGCGACCGACATCGACACCTCTCCTCAGTGCAGCACTCCGGGAAAAATGGGCTGCCATTCCCCAAGAAACCTTCCAGCACCTGATTGAACGTATGCCTGCGAGAGTGGAAGCTGTCATCAAGGCTATGGGTGGGCCAACACCATACTGAATTCCAGCATTACCGATGGATGGCACCACAAACTTGTCAGTCATTTTCAGCCAGGTGTCCGGATACTTTTGATCACAGGTGTCGCTCCAGCAGGCATAAAAAAAACCACGCACGCTTGAATGCATCTATGTGTCAAAAATTCAAATCAGTCCATTATGAAGTACTTTTGGAACATACGAACAATTAAATTTTTTGTATCTCGGACTATCATTTAATACTAGCTTTTCCTATTCTTTGGAGTTAGCGAGGCCTGGAGTGGCAGAAGATCATTAATGGAAATCAGATGTGTGTTCTAGAGCTCCACTCATGATTTCTAGTTGGTAAATTGTTTCCAGAGGATTTTTATTATAGGCCCCTAATAGCGGCGGCTAATCGAAGATAGCAGGTACTGGAGAGAAAGAGGTACTGGAGAGAAAGAGAGAGAACAACTGACACACACACTGAAAAAATACATACAATAACAGGCCATATAGAAATATGCGGCAAACGATAGTAATTTACGGTTTGTCTTGGCATTGTAGTACCTCATCAATTTTGACGAACCGTTTCCTTAAGGTACGATAACCTGCATCATATTCTTTCAACTCGAGGATAGTTTATGATCAGCTCGTACTACTGCCGAGCGCTTCCCCTCTACCGGAAAATGTCGCCTACGAGAAGTAGCGACTCTAGAAGGTCGTAGCGAGTGCAGGGAATTTGCTGGGGAAGGACGCTTATTGAAGGGGTAGTCACCAGCCTCTCCGACTCACTGGAGAAGTCACGTAAATGCAGAGGAACCTGAAATGACAAACGCTTTAAATTACTTCACGTAAAATTAATTACAAAGTTTCAAGAACCAGAGTTACGTGAAGAATCTAGAACAACTCGCGTAGCCACCGTAATGACCAGATTCAACTAGTTACAACGCACGGAGAGGTATTTTTAAGACGTCACTTTTCAAGCTCTGCGAGTGATTAGATCGGGAAGACGCCTAACATGGGGTAGAATGCGAAGTACCCTCCACCATGCTTTTCACAATGGTTTCAGAGGAGTGTAGATGTAGATGCAGACAAGCATATTTTCGTCACTCAAGGAAATACAGTCCGATAAGTCGTTCCATAGTAATGTTAGCAACCTCTTTTACTTCGTTAGGTATTAAAGTGTCTGGTATAAGAAGAGGTTGACGAATGTAATGTGGCTGTACAATGCTCAAGACTCTCGACTTGCATTTGAAAGAATAGGAGTGCAAAGTCCCATTCAGCCATTTAGGATTCCCTGACACGCACGCGGAATACTGTTAACAAAAATAAAAAAAAAGAAAAGAAACATCACACATGTATCCCAGCAAAAGCCTCCTCTAATATGGGCACTTAACGTGACGCCATAAAATGTGGGACTTAATTTCTCAGGTCATCAGTCCCCTAGAACTTAGAATTACTTAAACCTAACTAACCTAAGGAGATCACACACATCCATGCCCGAGGCAGGATTCGAACCTGCGACCGTAGCGGTCGCGCGGTTCCAGACTGTAGCGCCTAGAACCGCTCGGCCACACCGACATATGGAAGTATTATAGATGATTTGTTTCTGTTAGATGTGGCAACACATGAAACCTATCATTACATACGCTATGTAAGTATGTAACTAAAGTGGAGCGCCCAGAACGGGAGAGGAACCTTCACGGGGAGAGACGATACGTGATGTTGTGGTGCCGCGGTGTGATTCTGCTGCTAAAAATGTTTCACTCACCTTGTGGTGAATCTCTTCTCACACCCTCGCCTCCTTGAAGTTACTGAAATGCTTTTCTCAGCTGGAAAAAGCTATAGAGAAAACAGCTGTACACCTAGAAACACAAGTCACACTATAATTGTTTTGTCGCTGGATGGTTAGTAATAGTTAAATGAAAGTATTTATGTGCTTAAAATTTCACTCTATTACGGTATGCTTGCTTACAAAAGTTGCTACCAAGCCCTTCTCTAAGCTGTACAAAGTCTAAAAAATTCCACAGGCACACATCATTCATAACCGAAACCAGTTCATGGTACTTATTAATTATCCTTCACCGTAAAATTACAAACGGATTATTTCTTTTAGAGTAGCTCGCTGAAATGTTGCTATAATGTTTCACGTAATAAAATGTTCACGTTCGCGAGTAAGCAACATCATGCGTTAAATCTGGCTTTCTTCTACACTTTACGGCACTTCTCCAACATCTGGTACCGAAATATCACGATGAGATCCAAGCCCCAACTATATTCATCTCTCTACACAAAAGAAGTGTCTAGTTCCCAAAATAAGCGCGAATATGAAAATTTCTGACTGTCAGGGGAACATCACAGCCAATCGGAAAGCATCATCAAACCACGCAATCCCGCGCACATATAAAGAACCAATCAAATTTTGTCACTAAATCAGAACAGTAAATTAACATAAATAAATTTTGAAAACTCGCAAATATAAAATTAATTCCCTCTTAATTAAACCACTTTAAATGCGACCATTTTAGGTTAGGCTTTACCGTAACTGTTTTTGACATCAGATGAAACAACAAGTTTACTGTTACCAGTCACTGTTTATTTATTTCCATGACGCCTTTCAAATGTTTAAACCTCAATCATCAGGTGGATTTACATTTCTTAGTATGAAGTGTATGTGTGTGTGTTTGTGTGTGTGTGTGTGTGTGTGTGTATTACGATTTTATGGAGGAACATATGGCACTGTCTAGCACAGAAACAAAACACTGTTTCCGAACATGGTTTTGGATATTTTGACAAAAAACTAAATGTATATCTAACGGTAAAAACAAAATAAGTAAAATAGAGTACATGCAGTTGTTACAGGTTCCTTTCACTGTCGTAACACATCACATGCATACTGCCCAATTTCGTAAACAAATATGGCGTCTGGAAACTATTACGTACAAAGATCATGTAGCAGAAGAAGTATATTCTTTGTACGTTGTTATAATGTTTCTATTCTGCTATATTATCTTTGCACTAATAGTTTTCAGACGCCATATTTGTTTACAGAATATGACAGTATACGTGCGATGTATTATGACAGTGAAAGGAACCTGTGACTACTGGAGGTACTATATTTTAATTATTTTATTTTTACCGTTGGATATACGTTTATTTTTTTGTCAAAAAGCCCAAAACCATGTTCTGAAATAATTTATTGTTTCTCCACTAGACAGTGTCATAAGTTCCTTCAAAAATTGTAACACAAAACACACACACACACACACACACACACACACACATCATACTAACAAATGTAAATCCATTCATACTAACTAACAAATGTAAATCCATCTGATGTTGGAGGTTTAAATCTTTGAAACGCGTCATGGAGATAAATAAACAACGACTAGTAACATTAAACGTGTTGTTTCATTTGATTTAAAA
Source organism: Schistocerca nitens (assembly GCF_023898315.1). NCBI lineage: Eukaryota > Metazoa > Arthropoda > Insecta > Orthoptera > Acrididae > Schistocerca > Schistocerca nitens. The sequence continues at coordinate 1,066,692,282 of NC_064614.1, read as the reverse complement.
CTACTTTGCAGAAATCATTATCTCATTTGCCCAGTAACATAAACTGCCGATATAGGTTATAACAAACTCACCGGTATTAATTACCAACACACACACACATCGTTCTTGATCATTCCTCTCGAGATCAGTCACTTCAATATACAACATAAATATTTTACCTAAATCATTATTCCACATTCACACCTTTATTCACTCTCATATCTAAGTACAATTGCAATAGTAACTTATTAACAATTAGAAAATTAAGGCAACAAAACAGCAAATAAGAATGACAGTATTTTGATTACAGCTCAGTGTCCTTCAGATAGTGACCTCTACCAGACGGCATAGAAACTAAATTCACTCGGTTATCTCACACCACCTGTCCTATGTGTGACTCATACTGTACATCTGTTAACTGCTGATACGCCCTCAATAGGTTCGACGTAAGATGCTACGCCTCAGTTTTACTTCAGTGATTACAACACCGAGTTAAATTTACAAAAATTTGGAAGTATGAGCTTCCTTATCACAATGACGACGTAACCTCTCTGGCCTTAATCCATGTATTGATTCCGTTGGGAAGTTCCTATAAACCCCTTGTATCCACACCATTCTCCACATCTATAAATCCCTCATCCGCCCTATCCTCTGCTACGCCCACCCTACCTGGATCTCCACCCCTCCTACCTTTTTACAAATCCCTTCAAATCCTAGAACACCATGCGCTCCGCCTCGCCTATTGTATCCGTCTCCCCTCCCCCATGCGGATCCTGTATGACCTCATTCCGTTCCCGCACCTCGTCCTTTTCCTTGAACGGATACAGATCCTCTACACCTCTCGTAAACTTGATCGCCCTCATCCACTTGTCTCTCCCATCTTCTCCTACTCCCGTCCACTGCTGCGCCCATATTCCCACATCCGTGCTTTTCATCTCTCCACTCTCCATACCATCGCCTAAGGTGGCTTCCACCAACTCCCCCTCTCTGATGATGCCCTCATCCCCTCCATCTACCCCTCCTACCAACTTTGACCATCCCAATCCACCCCCTGTGTCTTTTCCCAAGGGCACCCTCTCTCTTTTCTCTCCCTCCTCCCTCCCTCCCTCCCCCCTCTCCCCAGGGCTTCCCCTACCTGCTACCTTCTTTCCTCCCCCTCCCATCTCCACTACCATTGGGATCTACACCCTCCCCTCTACCTCCTCTTTGGCAGATCCCCGGACCCGTACACGTACAGTGAACATATGCGCACTGGAGATCATCGACATCAGTTTGTTGTGTGTGCCATCGTGTTAGTGCTTTAGTGTTTCACCACCCATGCTCCCTCGTTCACGTGTGTCATCTGTGTTCGTGTACCAGTGCTGAACGATTTTTTATTTACCATGCCTGTGAGCGGCTCCGTGTTTTTTACTTAAGTGTCTACTGTTTTTTGTCCATCATTATGTTATGTTTTTCTGTGTTTTCCTGTTTCTATTTGCCTTCTCTGTGACCGAAGAGCGGCGTAATATTGCCGCTGCCGGCCTACCTGTATATAAGGTGTTAAAATAACAATAAAGAAAAAAACCTGAGGCAGACTCGCCTACAACTTTGTAACTAGTGTGTGATATGGATGTTGGCTCTCGGACGGAGGTGATATTCGACCTGGCCCTACACACTTTACACTGGTCGCAGGTCTGAGGATCTCGCTAGTCACAGGAGCCTTTCATCATATCGCACTCATTTCATAGAAACACGTGAAGACTGTAGACGAGTATTGTCCTGTTGAAGAATGCGACCCCCATACTGTCACATAATAGGTAACATACGAGGACGCAGTGTGTCCCCTGCCTACGATGAGCGTCAGGTTACCCTAATTCATTACCAGCCCCAATGGGGAGTTATACGCAAAGGCCCTACACACCATGACGCTAGAAGTAACACGGCTGCGTTTCTCCAAAATGTTGGAAAATGGAACCTCTTCCACGGTTTCCGACATAATTGCCATAGGAGTACATAGTCACGGTTTATCACTGAATACAATGCGACGCCGTTAGTAAACAGTCCATGCTCCCCGGTCATACTACCACTCGAGAGGCAGTCGTTTGTGTTGTATTAATGAGAGCGAGGACACACGGGGTGGTACTTCCTTAACTTCTGCAAGTCTTGGACTTATGGTGCGAGACGACAGAGAATGTTAGAATGTTAAAAGGGGTCTCAGCCGGCAGTCGCAGTTGTGAAGGGGTTGCAATACGCTTAGTGCACAACGTCGCGTTACTCTCTTGTGGCGATTAGACGTTTATCGGAACCTTAACAAGCTGTATGTGTGCCCTCACGTTCCAAGCGGTCACACTTTCGGCCGCCGTCACATTCGAATTCAGGTTTTTATAGCGGTATTGGACATTCAGCCATAATTTTGTAATTATCTGTGCAATAACGGTGACTACACGCAATTCATTTAAAGTGTCTGCAGGTTTCTAGCTGAGTTCACTTCCATCGTTCGTCCCGCTTTTTTTTTTATTATTAAGCTTTCCCTTTTGTATTGCTACTCATTACGCAAGTATTTTTATCTCATAAATGTTGAAGCGTTTTCATATAGAGTTACTAGTCTTCCTTGCCATTTTTCTTTTTTACCCTATTCAACAAATTTAAATTCATACATTGTTAAATTCCCGTCAGCGATTAATATATGGAATTTTCGATCAGCAGTTTATTTCAGCGTTTTACGCAAGTGAGGTGTATTTTTCAGATTCAAATTACATCTTACGTATGTACACGGTGCATCATGTAGGATTTACGCTCTTTTAGTTTCGTGAACGATTAAAATTATTGAAAGGAGCTTTTCAGGAAATGAAAGTAGACACAATCTGATTTTGTTAAAATTTTACTCTTGTATCAGCTGAAGTGCCGAAGAATTTTCTTTACGACCTAGTTTTTTAATGCCGTTCAAAAGCTCATCAAAAGAGAAGTACAGACGTATAGTGCTTGCTGACGTTGGCGTTGAAATTTTTCTCGAAAGTACCTGGTATATCTATCACAATTGAAATAAAATGCGAGCGTAATCAGCCGTTCCTGTGCAAACATCGTCGAGTGCTGCACTCGTAGCAGGTTCCGCCGTTGTATCAAGATTGATTCCACAAGAAGTGTTTACTTATGTATGAGTACGTACACGCATTTCGAAAATGTCTTACTGAGTTTCTTGGGACGCTATTAGAATTTAGCATATATGAAAAAAAGAACTCGCTAGCTTCAACGTGTCGTTTGAGGCAAGGCTTTCGAGCATTGCTCAAGCAATAAAATTACATGTCCTTCCTGTGAACTATCATTTGCCGAAAATCTCTTTTCGATGTTTCGAACCGTTTGCGAAATAATAGGGGTGCAAGTCTCAGGTAGTACAGTTTTTATAGCTTGCATACGGCCTTCAGTTAAATCAATGTACGCTGCTCACAAACCTGGATACTACACGATTCGGCTCGCTGGCCCAATGGAGGCCCACCATGAGGCCCATTTCGAACTACGTCATGTGCTAATAACAGTATCTCACACGAGTGTCTCCGAGTCCTTCACAACCTTCACTGAGCATATGAAGCTGTTCACTCTCTTTATTTAACCAGGCAGGTCTGGTAACAGCATTAAAAATTATCAACGCTAATACACTCTGGTGGCCGTTACACTCGTCACAGACTTGCATACCTGACGAGGGACTATACGTGCAAGAAGTTACATTCACAACCGACCATGTCTTCTGTGTGCCTCACTTCTTATGTCAAGGAGTGAATGTAGCCACTTAAACATGTGCTTCTTTTACTGCAATTAACAAGTTGATAAAGCTATTACTAAACGCTACTAAACATTTAATACTTTTAAAATGATTCTTAAATTGTAGAACAATGTTTGTGTGTAGCAAACATGTCAGAATATGGTTCAAATGGCTCTGAGCACTATGGGACTCAACTGCTGTGGTCATTAGTCCCCTAGAACTTAGAACTACTTAAACCTAACTAACCTAAGGACATCACACACATCCATGCCCGAGGCAGGATTCGAACCTGCGACCGTAGCACATGTCAGAATAATTGCTGTATGTTATTAAATAAAATATAGAAACTACAGACCTTTTAATATTCAAGGTTGCAGACTAATTAAAACATCGTTTCCTGTGTCCAGTACACACTTGCCTTAAACGGCTGAAAATAGCAAACAACCGAAAGTCGGCGTCAGGAAACCAAACAGTATAGAAAACCACATAAAACGGCGAATTGGAACACACGTGGTGTGCTAATATAGCGTGTTTGTACAAAGAATGCAAGCTATATAGGCTGAACAACCTGAGACTAGCACACGTATTATTTGAAAAACGGTTCGAGACATTGAAACCAGATTTTCGACAAATCATAGTTGACAGTTCTCATACATGCTACATTCTAATCGCATCCCTACGACCTCAGTAAGACTTTCAGAAATGCTTGTACGTACTCATGCTTAAGTAATCACCTATTATAGAAAACAAATTGACATAACCACGGAACCTGCCGCGAGAGCAGCATTCGGCGATGTTACACAGAAACAGCTGACTACGGGCGCTTTATATTTCAATTTTGGTGCATATACCGGATATTTAAGAGAGAAGCTACAATACCAAAATCAGCAAGCACTATATAGCTGTACTCTTCTTTTCATGAGATTCTGATCGCCATCAAAAAACTACGTCGTAAAAAGAATGCTCCAACTCCTCAGTTGATACGAGAGTCAAATTTTAACAAAATTACGTTCTGTCTACTTTTATTTCACGGAAATGCTCCTTACAGTGCCTTCAATCTTTCATGAAATTAGAAGAGTGAAAATTCTACGGTCCGCAGCTCGTGGTCGTGCGGTAACGTTCTCGCTTCGGGTTCCCGGGTTCGATTCCCTGCGGGTCCAGGGATTTTCGCTGGCTTGTGATGACTGGATGTTGTGTGATGTCTTCAGGTTAGTTAGGTTTAAGTAGTTCTAAGTTCTAGGGGAGTGATGACCATAGCTGTTAAGTCCCATAGTACTCAGAGCCATTTGAACCATTTTGAAAATTCTACGTAATGCATTGTGTACATGTTTAAGATATAATTTGAATTCAAGAAACTCAGGTAGCCGGAGTAAAATGTTGAAATAAACTGTCAAAAATTTCATATATTAGTGTTTAACGGGAATTTAACCTATCTTAATTTAAATTTGATGAAATAGAGTAAAAATGAAGAAGCATAAAACTTTAATAGTCAGGAAGACTAGGAGTTCTGTATAAAAACGTTTCAACGTTTACGAGATAACAATATTAGCCAAAATATAGCAATAGAAAAGGGAAGGCTTATGAAAAACAAACTAAGAGACAAATGATGAAACTGAACTCAGCTATAAACCCGCAGACACAGTAAACATATTGTGATTATTCATCGTCATTTGACAGATAACTTATCACAATAAACGTGACTGAACGTGCAACACACTTTAAAAACCTACATTTTACTGTCGCTTGAATGAGAACTTAAACTAGAGTCCATTTCACATAGCTAAATCTATTTACTGAGAATTTGTTCGTTGGCAAACTGAACTGAATACAAGCTAAGTTTTACGAATCACGTAAACGGCTGCGGTAAGTTCAAATAAACATATTATTATCGGATAACAAAGCACGCTCTGAATATTAGCGACTCATGGTTAACTTAGCTTTCTTTCAGTGTGAAACGGGTGACATATTATTTCTTCAGCAATGGATATAGTGTACCATCATGAACGTTCAGCTATTTTCAGTTCATGCAGTGAGCATGAACATCCTTGTGACGAAAGTCGCAGCTAAATAAACGTTCCGATCTGTTCACCGAAAACTTATTTGTCGAGTATATGTACTTTTCTAAGTCACTGAGACGAATGCAGGACTATGTCTTCAGTAGTAAAGGAAAAGAATGCTGCAAAATACAACTTCATATGAATCAGTACATCTGATAGTGGGTGATTATCAACGACTTCATTCAGCACGAATTGTTTAAATTTTCCATACTACTTGTTCATGCTATGTTCACTTCCGACATCTGTCTGTCAAAGTTAAAAGATAATTCACATTGCGAAATTTCTGAAGACATAGAATCAATATGGGCTCAAGGCATTTTGCCTAGAACTGTATGAATCTGAAACACTTGTAGATATTTTTTGCCCATTATAAATAAAAATATGGTAGATAACAGCAAGTAGCAGCAAATACAACTGATTAACAGTAAAATATGTCTGTCATCTGATAGCTTACGGAATTCGTTAATATGAAGTATAGTAAATGTCACATACGTTCAACGTACATCACTGTTCAGTTAATATAGCGGCTTGTACATCTGGTACTAGATTTAGATTACGAAGTTATTTAGGAAAAGTCTCTATGCAAGACAGTTTTTCGCATCTGATATTGCATTCAGATGTCCCGGTATGAGCAATATGCATACAGCAATTTCTGTTTGGAAGTAGCTAGATAAAGCTTAGTTGCGATTATATTCAATGACATTTAATAAAATCCTCTTATCAGTCAGTCATGACATCTAACTAATCCATCACATACCAGTAATACTACCCTCTAGAAAACCTCGTAGGTATGTGAAAAAAGGTATTCATGTTTCCTAATAATACATCTATGAATTTTTCAAAAGAAATATGTCTTTACCTGTAATACGTTGTACTGAGTTGTACAGCAGAGCAGTAAGCACCAACGATAAGTAACGAACAGTTAATTGTACAACTTACGATGCCGAAAAAGTGTTGCGACAGTTACGCGCGAGCTGTTGAGTCGGTTGCCCGTGCGCCTACTGCGCCGGAGGGATGCAGCCCGCAGCACACGCCGAGAGCGACTGGAGAGTGGAAGCACCGCGACGCACTAACACCAGAGCCTGCCGATGGCGGCGCCACCGTCGCCTACACGCGTGTACGTCGTATGCGCTGTGCCTGCCTTATTTGCCTCCTGGAGATAAGCCTGGGATAATTTTCTTTTGATGTGAACAACGTTGTCACACGCGTTCATCTCGACATTACAGAGCAATGATGATGCAGAGGGACATAGCGAAATCGAGGATCCTCTATATCATGGACGACATTTTCTTCTGCTGTTGGTGACAGCTCAAGTAAAACAGTATAACTTCAATCTCTACGCCCATAATTTTTTAATGGAGTGCGCCAGTTGTGGACAACTTAGAACAAATACTTGATCCCTGTACAGTATTTGTGTTCTTTTGATTTTATTCTTGACTTTCGATTACTATGGTTTCTTGCGATACTTTGTCCACCTTATTTGTCTCACATAAATTAGTTGTGTACTGTGAAGACCAGGAATGCTATGAAAATAAAATGTTGCGTTGTTCCTCTGTCGACATGGATCTGGGAACATAAAATTCTTTGTATTGGCTGTAGAATGAAGACAGAGGGACGACTTACCAAATAAAGATAATGTCTGGTTTTCCTTGGAGCACAGAATTATTCCGAATATACAGTTCCAAAAACGCACTTTGTATTTCATTGTTCATGATAACGTGAGATCCACCACACTGCAATAGCTAATATCTGACAATGGCAGATCAGTTAACAAAAATAGTCTTCCTACTCTCAGTGCTAATCTAGAACTAACTTCTCGAGTATCGTACTCGTCTTCGGAAAGAGGAAGAGAAAAAAAACAGTAACGTGAATCATTGCCCTACGCTATTGTAGACTGTAGGTGGAAAAACGTAACAAATTTTTTAGATATCAACACGACTTTTTCCGACGTTGGAGCAGAAAAAACAGAAACACTATACTTGAGATGATATTCTTCATTTCATTCGCCTCAGCGTCATCTTCCTTTGAAGGATTACGCTATCGCCTGTTCCAAACTCACAAACAAAAATCAGGCCCACCTTTTACAAGGTCTTCGAATATCTCTTTTCCTATTCGGCTTGTAGTTCAGGAATTTCTGGGGAATTCCCTGATCCGGAGTTCTCATGGGGTGCTGTTTCAAATTTTCACCATAATTTTGTCATTTTATTATTTTTTAATCCAGCTTCCACAAAATAACACAGGAGTCGCCATCACTTTATAGAATTTCATGATGGTCTTTGTTTGTACTTCATAGACCAATATTCAGCTGATTGTACCAAACACGTCTTGGAATTTCTTTATTTTATTTTCATAATTAGAATAAGAATAAAAAGTTATATCACATCCTAACTAAGAAAGAGGTTTTACAGTCGTTGCGTTTCCCTTTCTTGAAGAGTACAATTGCTTCTGGTGTGTATCAAGAGTCTAGGAACTTACAGTTCCTCGAATATTCATTTATTAATTGTAAAAAATTTGTATCTAGTGATACACCTTCATATTTAATTAGTTAGGCATATATTCCACCTTTTCGAGTGTCTTTCCTGTTCTTCATGTCTTTCTAAGCCTCTTGCAGCTCCTTCACAACATTGGGAAATATGTTTCGGTGTACTTACTTTGCGCAATGTGATATTCAGTCTTCTGTGTTCACCATAAGTCTGCACAATGATTTATCCGTTGTTCGTGTGGCATAATGTTCAGTAAGACTGTCTTTTCCTTCCTTGTCCAAGACTTTCATGTATTTATGTACACATGGCTGTGTACGTCGTACGTCATTTTCTATGACACTTATGTACGTGTCCCATGGCTCTCGCTGTGATTTCCATAATATTTGTTTTTCAGGGTTCCTTTTTATTTTGAACGCCTCTCAGGTCTGATATTTCTTCGTGATAACTTCAAATAAACAACCTGTTTTCGTTTTATGGCTTCTTTAATTTTTGAGTTCCAAAATCTACGTCGTCATTTCCGGTCTATTTTATTCTTTTTACCAAGTGCTGGTGCTGCTTCGACGATAGAGGTCTTAATTCTATTCCATTCTAAATCGACGTATGTCTGGTAATGTAGCAAGCTGCTAATGATGTATGATACATCTACATCTACATCCATACTCCGCAAGCCACCTGACGGTGTGTGGCGGAGGGTACCCTGAGTACCTCTATCGGTTCTCCCTTCTATTCCAGTCTCGTATTGTTCGTGGAAAGAAGGATTGTCGGTATGCCTCTGTGTGGGCTCTAATCTCTCTGATGTTATCCTCATGGTCTCTTCGCGAGATATACGTAGGAGGGAGCAATATACTGCTTGACTCTTCGGTGAAGGTATGTTTTCGAAACTTTAACAAAAGCCCGTACCGTGCTACTGAGCGTCTCTCCTGCAGAGTCTTCCACTGGAGTTTATCTATCATCTCCGTAACGCTTTCGCGATTACTAAATGATCCTGTAGCGAAGCGCGCTGCTCTCCGTTGGATCTTCTCTATCTCTTCTATCAATCCTGTCTGGTACGGATCCCACACTGCTGAGCAGTATTCAAGTAGTGGGCGAACAAGCGTACTGTAACCTACTTCCTTTGTTTTCGGATTGCATTTCCTTAGGATTCTTCCAATGAATCTCAGTCTGGCATCTGCTTTACCGACGATCAACTTTATATGATCATTCCATTTTAAATCATTCCTAATGCGTACTCCCAGATAATTTATGGAATTAACTGCTTCCAGTTGCTGACCTGCTATTTTGTAGCTAAATGATAAGGGATCTATCTTTCTATGTATTCGCAGCAGATTACACTTGTCTACATTGAGATTGAATTGCCAATCCCTGCACCATGCGTCAATTCGCTGCAGATCCTCCTGCATTTCAGTACAATTTTCCATTGTTACAACCTCTCGATAGACCACATCATCATCTGCAAAAAGCCTCAGTGAACTTCCGATGTCATCCACAAGGTCATTTATGTATATTGTGAATAGCAACGATCCTATGACACTCCCCTGTGGCACACCTGAAATCACTCTTACTTCGGAAGACTTCTCTCCATTGAGAATGACATGCTGCGTTCTGTTATCTAGGAAATCCTCAATCCAATCACACAATTGGTCTGATTGTCCATATCCTCTTACTTTGTTCATTAAACGACTGTGGGGAACTGTATTGAACGCCTTGCGGAAGTCAAGAAACACGGCATCTACCTGGAAACCCGTGTCTATGGCCGTCTGAGTCTCGTGGACGAATAGCGCGAACTGGGTTTCACACGACCGTCATTTTCGAAACCCATGCTGATTCCTACAGAGTAGATTTCTAGTCTCCAGAAAAGTCATTATATTGGAACATAACACGTGTACCAAAATTCTACAACTGATCGACGTTAGAGATATAGGTCTATAGTTCTGCACATCTGTTCGACGTCCCTTCTTGAAAACGGGGACGACCTGTGCCCTTTTCCAATCCTTTGGAACGCTACGCTCTTCTAGAGACTTACGGTACACCGCTGCAAGAAGGGGGGCAAGTTCCTTCGCGTACTCTGTGTAACTGAGTATCCCATCAGGTCCAGCGGCCTTTCCTCTTTTGAGCGATTTTAATTGTTTCTCTATCCCTCTGTCGTCTATTTCGATATCTACCATTTTGTCATCTGTACGACGATGTAGAGAAGGAACTACAGTGCAGTCTTCCTCTGTGAAACAGCTTTGGAAAAAGACATTTAGTATTTCGGCCTTTAGTCTGTCATCCTCTGTTTCAGTACCATTTTGGTCACAGAGTGTCTGAACATTTTGTTTTGTTCCACCTACCGCTTTGACATAAGACCAAAATTTCTTAGGATTTTCTGCCAAGTCAGTACATAGAACTTTACTTTAGAATTCATTGAACGCCTCTCGCATAGCCCTCCTCACACTACATTTCGCTTCGCGTAGTTTTTGTTTGTCTGCAAGGCTTTGGCTATGTTTATGTTTGCTGTGAAGTTCCCTTTGCTTCCGCAGCAGTTTTCTAACTCGGTTGTTGTACCACAGTGGCTCTTTTCCATCTTTTACGATCTTGCTTGGCACATATTGTACGATGGTTTTGAACTTTGTCCACTGATCCTCAACACTATCTGTACTTGAGACAAAACTTTTGTGTTGAGCCGTCAGGTACACTGTAATTTGCTTTTTGTCACTTTTGCTAAACAGAAAAATCTTCCTACCTTTTTTAATATTTCTATTTACGGCATAAATCATCGATGCCGTAACCGCTTTATGATCGCTGATTCCCTGTTCTGCGTTAACTGTTTCAAATAGTTCGGGTCTGTTTGTCACCAGAAGGTCTAATATGTTATCGCCACGAGTCAGTTCTCTGTTTAACTGCTCAAGGTAGTTTTCAGATAAAGCACTTAAAAATTTCACTGTATTCTTTGTCCCTGCCACCCGTTATGAACGTTTGAGTCTCCCAGTCTATATCCGGTAAATTAAAATCTCCACCCAGAACTATAACATGGTGGGGAAATCTGCTCAAAATATTTTCCAAATTATCCTTCAGGTGCTCAGCCACAACAGCTGCTGAGCCAGGGGGCCTATAGAGACATCCAATTACCATGTCTGCGCCTGCTTTAACCGTGACCTTCACCCAAATTATTTCCCATTTCTGATCTCCGTCAATTTCCTTCGATACTATTGCATTTCTTATCGCTATAAACACGTCTCCCCTTCCACTGTCCAGCCTGTCTCTGCGGTATACATTCCAGTCTGAGTTTAGGATTTCATTACTGTTTATTCTGGTTTCAGCCAACTTTCTGTCCCAAGTACTATATGGGCGTTGTGACCGTTTATTAATGAGAGCAGTTCTGGGACCTTTCTATAGACGCTCCTGCAGTTTACTATTAGCACATTAATATTGTTATTCCCTGTTGCATTTTGCCTACTCCTACCTTGCCACGTCTCAGAAGGCATCTTGTCGGGCGTAGGGAGGGAATTCTCTAACCTAAAAAACCCACATGTGCACTCCACACGTACTCCGCTACCCATGTATCCGCTTCCGGTGTGTAGTGCACGCCTGACCTATTCAGGGGGGACCGATGACCATTGCAGTCTGGCCCCTTTAATCCCACAAACCAACCAACCTATTCAGGGGGACCCTACATTTCTCCACCGGATAGCGGAGGTCGAGAAATTTGCACCCCAGATCTCCGAAGAATCGTCTGAGCCTCTTGTTTAAGCCTTCCACTCGGCTCCAAACCAGATGACCGCGATCGGTTCTGGGAAAGACACTACAAATAGTTAGCTCTGATTCCACCCCGCTATGTTCCGACAAATGATTTTGTGGCTTCTTTTGAAGTTTCTTTGTTTCCTCCTACTTTTATGGTAGCCCTCTGTTACTGCCTAAAAGAAAATGGTTATTACTTATTCAGTTTCATCGACAAACATTTGTATCTTACATAAGGCTCTTCATCTTATCACCAGTTACTGTATAATCAGTCACAGACCTTGATCTCCCTGAATTCCACGTAAATTTGTGAATATTTGTCTTTCTGTTACATGTTTTAGTAATTTTAAACTAATTAAAAGAGGCATTCCTACCCACTGTTAATAAAGAGTCGTTTCTCCAGTTCATTCTGTTATTTCTGTACACGTAGGTATCCAGTTCTTACATTAAAATCAGCAGAGTTAAAAACATGGTCAATATTGTTAATTTTGTTCGCTTCTTTTTCAAGGGATCATCTTAAGAACTATCACTATCATCCTTACTTCACTCCTCTGGGCCGTGTACACCTGCAACAGATGACTTCTGAATGTCCTTATTCTTTCGTTTATGAGGCTGTATTGCTCTCTATTTATGATTGGCTAAAATTCGTACTGCCAACGACCTTACCGCAGTGGTAATGCCAGTTCCCGTCAGATCACAGAAGTTAAGAGCTGTCGGTCTAGGATAGCACTTGGATCGGTGACCATCCGGTCTGTCCAGCGCTGTTGGAAAGCGGGATGCACTCAGCCCTTGTGAGGCAAACTGAGGAGCTGCTTGACTGAGAAGTAGCGGCTCCTCGGAAACTGACATACGGCCGGGAGAGCGGTGTGCTGACCACATGCCCCTCCATATCCGCATCCAGTGATGGCTGCGGTACCGTTGGGCCTTCGTGGCCTGTTCGGCCGGAGTTTAGTTCATTTAAAATTTGTAATCCAGCACAAACTCGTTTTCTTTGTAGAATGGCACTGTAATTTGTCAAATATTTTGTTCCTTTTACTTTTTTCTTAAATTCTGTCGCACTGCAATGTCTACTTTCTTTCTTTCAGTATCTGTTTTATCTCGCTCTTTTTGTGGGTTAACGCTCGAATGCTCATCGTTTCCAAATAATTATGATGTGAAATGTCACATCGTTTGTAGTTAGAGATTTTTCAGTTTTCGCCAGCTGACCCAGTTCTATACCGGAGGCTGTTTGCACGTTTAGCAGCAATTTTACAATGTTCTAGCTACCTTACGAGTACTACGCAGATGAAGCCGCGTGATGTGCTTGCCACCTCTAGGTACTGCGATCTGCTTGATATTCTGTCGGTTATGCCTCCGTTAGTGAAGCTGGCTTCCTGAGGCCTATGGAGCCCTGCCTGTCCTACTGTGTGTGACACACGTTGCCTGGCTTACGCCACCACCGGCACAGCTCTCGACTTAGTCGAAGCACGCAGACCCTCCCGCCCAGCAGTGGACTTGCCTTCAGTAAGGTGTTGACCCCTGGGTGGGTTTTTCCATGGTGTCAGCAGTACTGCGTGGTTATAATTAAGGTGCAGCTAGTCGCAGGGGGCCAATGTAGGCTGTAACTGTCGTATGGCAGCGAAATTTGGTAGATATGGTAATGCGTTAGTGCGGAACCGATTTACGCTGGAACAATTGTGGCCACCAGGAGAAAATATGGCACTGTAGACTGTTGGTATGACCATATGATATTCACACTGTTATTTGACAAGCCATAACGTAAGTGAACAAAATGGATTTCCAGAAGAGAGACTATGTGCTCGTAGTGAAACTGTTTTACGTGAATGGCAGGAATTACATTACTACGTTGAGAGAGTATCGCCGACCGGAAGGTCTGAGGAGAACTTCGTTGTCATTAAATGGTTTAAAGGAGATAATGACATTCGCAAATACTGGTGAGCTTGGTGTGGCGACTGTAAGGAAGAGGAACGTTTCCTATCCCGGAAGCTATTGCTGACGTTACTCGTGCTGTAACTGACCAAGCAGCACGTGCCCGAGTAGCGCCAGTGCTTGTGCAACGTTACGAGATTTCTCCATCCCATGTTTAACACTACGGAAAGTTCCGTGGTCTGTTTTAAACTGGTACCCATACAAGATTCAGATTGTGCACCAACTGAAACCTTCTCAGAAACGTTCTGAATTTTCTCTTCCTTTTCTGGGACAGATCCAAGTTGATGACATTTATTTGGACAATATTCTATGGAGCGACGAGGCACGTTTCACACTACACGGTTGTGACGGTACAAACCCCGTTACTAGATGAATAGGTCTAGTATGCAAGGATTGCTTTGTGGAGAGCGAGCGCGCTACATGGCACGTGATTCGCGGACGCGCGTGGCGCGCCCGCACGTGATTTGCAACGGTCGGTGGGCCGCCTCCGTCGCCACGTGGCCTGCAGCTTAGGGCATTGTTCGGTTTTTCGCTCGTTACGCGAAAACTATGTAACTTACTGTGAAGAGCGATGCGGCAGTGGATTGCGGTCAGCAATACTCACCTTCTGAAAGATCAATCGTTATTTCAAGTGAGGAGACGCAAAAGTTATAGTAACCTCACAATCGGTTAATATCACGAATACTGAAAGATTAATAAAGATAGTAAATAACAACTTACGGGGGTGAGCGAGCACTCATTAAAAACGTCTCGTCATAACGGATCGAGTGCCGTGGTCATATGTTTTCATAAATAATTAAGCCCAGACAGATGTGAAAATTACCGAACTATCAGTTTAATACGTCACAGCTGCAAAATACTAACGCGAATTATTTACAGACGAATGGAAAAACTGGTAGAAGCCGACCTGAGGGAGGATCAGTTTGGATTCCGTAGAAATGTTGGAACACGTGAGGCAATACTGACCTTACGACTTATCTTGGAAGAAAGATTAAGGAAAGGCAAAGCTACGTTTCTAGCATTTGTAGACTTAGAGAAAGCTTTTGACAATGTTGACTGGAACACTCTCTTTCAAATTCTAAAGGTGGCAGGGGTAAAATACAGGGAGAGAAAGGCTATTTACAATTTGTACAGAAACCAGATGGCAGTTATAAGAGTCGAGGGACATTAAAGGGAAGCAGTGGTTGGGAAGGGAGTGAGACAGGGTTGTAGCCTTTCCCTGGTGTTATTCAATCTGTATATTCAGCAAGCAGTAAAGAAAACAAAAGAAATATTCGGAGTAGGTATTAAAATCCAGGGAGAAGTAATAAAAACTTTGAGGTTCGCTGATGACATTGTAATTCTGTCAGAGACAGCAAAAGGCTTGGAAGAGCAGTTGAACGGAATGGACAGTGTCTTGAAAGGGGGAGATAAGATGAACATCAACAAAAGCAAAACGAGAATAATGGAATGTAGTCGAATTAAGTCGGGAGAAGTTTTGCTATTTGGGGATAAATAGCTGATGATGGTCGAAATAGAGAGGATATAAAATGTAGACTGGCAATGGCAAGGAAAGCGTTTCTGAAGAAGAGAAATTTATTAACATCGAGTATAGATTTAAGTGTCAGGAAGTCGTTTCTGAAAGTATTTGTATGGAGCGTACCCATGTATGGAAGTGAAACATGGACGATGAATAGTTTGGACAAGAAGAGAATAGACGCTTTCGAAATGTGGTGCTACAGAAGAATGTTGAAGATTAGGTGAGTAGATCACGTAACTAATGAGGAGGTATTCAATAGGATTGGGGAGAAGAGAAGTTTGTGGCACAACTTGACTCGAAGAAAGGATCGGTTGGTAGGACATGTCCTGAGGCATCAAGGGATCACAAATTTAGCATTGGAGGGCAGCGTGGAGGGTAAAAATCGTAGAGGGAGACCAAGAGATGAATACACTAAGCAGATTCAGAAGGATGTAGGTTGCAGTAGGTACTGGGAGATGAAGGAGCTTGCACAGGATAGATTAGCATGGAGAGCTGCATCAAACCAGTCTCAGTAGTGAAGACCACAACAACAACAAGAACAATAAACAAAGTTTCAGGGGAAACTGTGTACAAAATTCAATAGAAACTTCATGACGTAAAGAACGGCATTATATAATATTTTGGGTGGCATCATACGTATTTTAAACTCGTTAAGTTATACTATACATGTAACTTGCAAATAGTTTTCATTGTTTGCCAATTATTATTAACCTTTTTCGTCCATAATTAATTAATTATTGTAGATATGAAGATTT
Source organism: Schistocerca nitens (assembly GCF_023898315.1). Lineage (NCBI taxonomy): Eukaryota > Metazoa > Arthropoda > Insecta > Orthoptera > Acrididae > Schistocerca > Schistocerca nitens. Next base: position 1,066,676,107 of record NC_064614.1, on the reverse strand, counting down.
TGAGCAGCGCAATATGTAGATAGTTATAGATTACATCTAAAAACAGTGCTATATGCAGTTCCATGTTAAAACTTTGCCGCAAAGTTGTCAAGAAACAAATTTGCGCTAAGTGGCGAAATTTTGCAAAAAGTAAAACTTGATTGACGGGCGATAGAATAATCCCAGAAATTAATGTAAAATAGTAAATAAGATGTACATTTTAGCGCGATTCCGCTGGTGTACTTATTTCTGTCGAGGGATGTATGTATCAAAATTTGTAACCTTAACTGGTGATACTGGTACTTGCATTACTTGCAGGGGAGCGGGGGTAGTCGTCGGAGCCTATATAAGCGAGCAGCCATCTTGGCCAGGGGTCAGTCGCTGGGCAGTCGTTTTGGAGGGTGGGTGGCGAGCAAGCCCCACTTGAGGGTGGCCAGTGTGGTCGTTAGAGAATTCTTTCTCGTGCCAATTTATTTCGACAAAGAGTATTGTTTAAGACTACAAGTGTGCAAGCATATATTTGGTGAACTGGAAGTGGTATGATTGTTTGTGTGAGTACGATTTACGAGGTATACATCGTCGTAAGTGAAGATGTGGCGAACTGTGATTTCGCGCCAAAGCTGTTAGAACAAAAAGGACAGTGAGACTTGTGGTTCTGTTCGGATGGATTGAGTAATTTTAGTTTATAGCATCCTACATTACTATTATTGGGGCCTCGGATTCAAATTATTATTTAAGTAAAACTGTAAACCGTGTCATCAGTGCTAAGTTCATTGTGTGAAAGAAAAGAACAACACCAATAAATAGTGACTGAATTGTGTCGTGAAAAACTGATTTTAGTATAATAATTGCCTAATTCTTGTTCCCTAGTATAAACTGTACTTATCTCTGAGTGAATAATTAATTCAAAAACTATAACAAATACGTGGGTGTGGAAGTGTACTAATGCACCAAGTGTGGAAATCATCCCCTGAGACTTACGTGAGTGCCAAAATTTGCAATAACATTTTTAACTAACATTTATATATGCACACTCGTGTGAACTCTCTGCAGCCGCACTTCTTATTTATTTACCGCCCAGTCGCACGGTGGACTGAATACACACGAAGAGCCGTCGCACTCGCCGTATGTGACTCTGTGGTGTGTATTCACAAGCACCTTTGTTGTGGGTCTGTACCCAGAGGGTTTGCCTGGCGTACCATGACGTCTGTACGTTATGGACACCTTGCATAGCACTTGATTCCATCTCTGGAAGAGCACAACTGTGTGGTAATCACTGTTTTTATGCCACATGGCGCAACACCTCATATCGATAGCCCAGTGAAATTTATGCTTAATGCAACCTTCCACGAACGTGTTATCACTAGACATTTTCCAGAGGCATTGCCGGCAATATCATGTGATCGGAATCCATGTGAATATTTCGTCTGCAGGTGTCTAAAAGAACCCGTTTATCTGGGAACATTCGGTCTTATCTGAAGGCCGTATACAGGAACACGTTGCTCAGATTTCACCGGAACTACTGCGAATAATTGTTAATCATGTCGTTTTACAGATGCAGCATCTAGTCGACGACTTCTGTGTCCATATTGAACAAATTGTGTAAGCAACAGTTAATAATAAAATCGACATAAGGCCTTTCTCGTTTGGCGGGGCAGCCGCTGAATTTTGTATTTGTTCAATCTACCCTTCCACAGACAATCTGTTTTTCCATTTCTTCACATTTTTCCTACAAATATTTCGCACCAACTTCTCTACACGTTATAATAATTTTATTCCGCACTGACTTATTTTCATCTATTCTTCAATAGCCCTGACTATTTTTGTAATTCCTTCTTTCTATTAGTGAATAGCCCTGCACATTTTTGTACTTCCGTCTTTCGTCAGTGACTTGAAGCATTTCCTTTCTTACCTAAAGTTTCTTCGTAGTTACCTTCTTCTTTCCTACATTTTTTTCTGTACCAGACAGGGTCTGAACTAAGAAACCTTACCTTTAGCGTCCAATGCTCCTACTGGCTGAACTATCCAGGCACGTACATAGTTTCAAGTCAAGGTACAGCACACTTTTTCAAAACTTCTCATTCTAGTTTCTGATGAAACCCTTATCAGAACAAGTAGCGTGTCTTCCTCTCTCGAGTCTTATCAGTTTTGTCGCCTAATATACGTCCGAGCACAAGGATTAAACCAAAAAACCCCAACGCCAGCTTCCGTCTCAGCGACGTATGCGAGAACAAGTCAGTCACCTACGCAACACATCATATCTTTGAGACTACACTATATTTACTGATTATGTAGATATGCGGACATAAGTCTTTTTACCCTCTTTACAAACAGAATAGTTGTAGCAATATTATCATTATCATCTTCGTCTACCGAACTTAATTACAGCGTTCGGCACTAGTCAGGCGCCGTGCGGGATAGCCGCAAGGTCTTAGGCGCTTTATCACAGAACGCGTGGCTCCCCACGTAAGAGGCTCGAGTCCTCCCTCGGGCATGAGTGTGTGTATTGTCCTAAGCGTAAGTTAGTTGAAGTTAGATTAAGTTGTGCGTAAGCTTAGGGACCGATAACCTCAGCAGTTTGATCCCATAAAACCTTACCACAAATTCGAAATTTTCTCATTTATTGTATCTTAATCCATTATGTCTTTCTTGCACTCAATGCGCCACGTTTCAAAGTGGTGACCTAAACGTAAATCGATTCCGCATTAATGTATCAGAGTATATACCAAGTCTTTCTGCCATACAATGATTACAACCCACACTAGACCTCTGGGAGTAGCTGCGATTCAATTATAACCAACCTCTATTTATTTCCTTCGTTGTGTTCCCTTCGTGTAAGTCAATATTGATTTGTCTATGAATTTTTTCCTGTTCTTCTTTTTCAAAATAGTAATGAAATTTAATATATATCTGCGTGAACATTCATATTTCAGGAATAACAAATGTTGCCACATTCTTATCGTAATTTCATTAACTGTCCGACTGTTCCTCCTATAACGTATGCATCTGAAACAAAGACACTAAAAATGTTTAACGGCTTAGATCACAGTCAACTGCCGAGCCCGGAGATTGACCGTCACAGTCAATGACCTGCCATCATAGCACCCCAGCAGTCGCTTCAGCGTCATGCCCTTCCACAAACAAACTGACCACCTTTTGGAAAGCCTTGTTCCTAGCCAGACAGTTCATTGACATACAACAACGCGACCAAGGTGTGTCTTCCGTGTGGTCAGCCATAGACTCATGTAAGCCCCCAGACGAGCCGATCGTCGACACGGCAGGGCTATGTTTCGACGTTCATCACTTGTCTTTCGCCACTAATAAATTGACGCAGTCAGAATCGATATACCTAGGCTACTCTGGGCCGGACGACGCTTGGCTTGTGATGCAGCCGCCTACGGGTCCCGTGCTGCCGAGATCTGCTAGCCGCCTGCCACCTCGCCACAGTCAGCGCTCTCGGTTTCGTCTACATGGAGCGGCACTACCTGCTGTGCGTCACTAGGATACCACCCCGCAATGCGAGAAATCGCTACCTACAGCTGTCGATCCACGCAGCTGAGATTTCCCCTGTCAGTATGCCTCGCAGCAACGACCAGAAAAAACACTGCATCCTGTGAGCGCTGTCTCTGTCACACCATCGCTAGAATATTTCGTGACAATGCCACATTACTCCCCGCATGATGGCCAAGCCAAGTACAATAACAAATAATAACTTCGCACCCATATCTGTCTGTTGTCTCACCTACCCTTTCCCATCCACTACATTCTGTCTCCTTCAGCATCAAGCGAAACTAGGACGCCATCTGTGGGAGGTCAGCACCTCCTTATATGATAAAGTCGAAGAAGCCTCCCACCTCCTAGAGCGGCCACAGCACGTCCGTTGCCGCTACTTTGTAGAGTCAGAAGTGAAACTGTTTGGAGACTGCGGTACTGTTGTGACATTGATCCATATTTCATTTCGTCAGCACCATATAGTGAGCGGAAAATGCCGTGGCCGCTAGATACACAGTTGGCTGGGCCGGCGCATTTCACACCAAACGTTCCGGTTCAGGCTGCTGACTACTATGTAAACACCCAAGAATAGCAGGACGGATGCCTGGCCATCAGTGTGTTGAATATGGGTGACCTTACAAATTGGGTAACACTTGGTCTATTTCGATGGCAGAGCCAGATGATGCTATAAGAAGATAAACAGCTTCCATTGGGAGTGAATTCTCTACAGCAGAGTCACCCAGTGCCTATTCTTGGAAGCTAATGAGGTGACAGTATTTGCCACTTTCAACACAGTCAGCAGTAGGCAGTGACAAGGTAGTCGCAGTAAAGAGGCGGTCAGTGATGTTGGCAAACCGAGAAGTGTATAACCGGGCTTGGCATGACCAAGTCGAACCAACGATCTCTGAGTCAAACCTAGATATCGAGCATTTAATGTCTTCACCGGAATGATCCCAGTTCTACGCCTGCTGAGAGCATCAGGCTGGTATGTGGTAGCCGATGCTGACTGTGGAGGCCACTGGATGGCCCAGAGACTTAATGGGTACAGTTGACACTGGGACTGAAGTCGAAGCATCATATGCACTGTCCATAGACAGGTCAGAATCCAAGACCGACCTCTGTACAGGTCACGTCTATCAAGTGATAAAAGACAAACCCCCAGTATAAGTGACCATTCACTCTGCTTGAAGCAGGCATCCTCATTCAATTGGTGACGTTGGCCAAAAATCAGCCCTTTCTGTAATGTACATTTAAAAAATGCAGCATCTAGCGTTAGCGTGGACTAACCCAGCCCATTGTAGAACAAGTTGCAGAGTATAGGACGTTGAGGCAGAAATATTACAGTACCTGTAACTGGCGGCCCATTTGTCTGACTATCATTACTCGCTCAAGATGATGTCACAACAGATACATGCTGAACCAAACACAGTTTACGTTTTAATGCGCTAATTTATGTTGGTATGGGGACCTGCATTTGTGCAAGGTTTTCCCTAGTTTATTTTATTTTTATTTATTTATTTATTGTTCCGTGGGACCAAATTACGGAGAAGTCTCCATGGTCATGGAACGAGTCAATACATGAAATTATAACACGATAGTAGAAACAGAAAAAATGAAATATAAAAAAAACATATTCAGGTGACACGTCGTAAGTTTAAATGAAGAAAATCAACAATGTAACACTGGAATTTGCTTAATTTTTTAGCTCTTCCAGGAGCTCCTCGACAGAATAGAAGGAGTGAGCCATGAGGAAACTCTTCAGTTTCGACATAAAAGAGTTTGGGCTACTGCTAATATTTTTGAGTTCTTGTGGTAGCTTATTGAAAATGGATGCAGCAGAATACTGCACTCCTTTCTACACAAGAGTCAAGGAAGTGCATTCTACATGCAGATTTCATTTCTGCCCAGTATTAACTGAGTGAAAGCTGCTAACTTTTGGGAATAGGCTAATATTGCTAAAAACAAACGACATTAAAGAAAATATATACTGTGAGGGCAATGTCAGAAATCCCAGATTTTTGAATAGGGGTCGACAAGGCGTTCTCGAACTCACACCACATATAGCTCGAACAGCCCGTTTTTGAGCCAAAAATACCCTTTTTGAATCAGAAGAATTACCCCAAAAAATAATACCATACGACATAAGCGTATGAAAATATGCGAAGTATACTACTTTTCGTTTTGAAGTGTCACTTATTTCAGATACTGTTCTAATGGTAAATAAAGCAGCATTTACTTCTGAACAAGATCCTGAACATGGGCTTTCCACAACAGCTTACTATCTACCCGAACGCCTAGGAACTTGAACTGTTCCGTCTCGCTTATAATATGCCTATTCTGTCTGATCAAAATATCGGTTCTTGTTGAATTGTGAGTTAGAAACTGTAAAAACTGGGTGTTACTGTGATTTAGCATCAAATTATTTTCCACAGGCCACGAACTTATTTCATGAACTACATTATTTGTTACTGTTTCAATATTACACACAAGATCCTTCACTATCAAGCTGGTGTCATCAGAAAACAGAAATATTTTTGAATCACCTATAATACTAGAAGGCATATCATTTATATAAATAAGAAACAGCAGTGGCCCCAGCACCGACCCTTGGGGAACGCCCCACTTAACAGTGCCCCATTGGGACTGAACATCACTACCAAACTCAATATTGCGGAGAATTACCCTCTGCTTTCTGTTCTTAAAGTAAGAGGCGAACCAATTGTAAGCTACTCCCCTTACTCCATAATGGTCCAACTTCTGCAGTAGTATTTTGTGGTCAACACAGTCAAAAGCCTTCGTTAAATCAAAGAAAACACCTAGCGTTCGCAACCTTTTATTTAATCCGTCCAAAATCTCACAGAGAAAAGAGAATATAGCATTTTCAGTTGTTAAACCATTTCTAAAACCCAACTGAACATTTGACAGCAAATTATGTGAATTTAAATGCTCCAGTAACCTTGTATATACAACCTTCTCGATAACTTTAGCAAACACCGATGGCATAGAAATAGGTCTAAAATTGTCAACATTATCAATGTCTCCCTTTTTATAAAGTGGCTTCCCTACCGAGTATTTTAATCGGTCAGGAAACCGACCACTCCTAAAGGAAAAGTTACAGATATGGCTGAGAACTGGGATAACGTACATAGAACAATACTTCAGTATTCTGCTAGATACCCCATCATATCCATGAGAGTTCTTCGTCTTTTGTGATTTAATTATTAACTGAATCTCCCTCTTGTCAGTAACATGGAGGAGCATTTCAGGTAACAGTCTCGGAACACTTTTTTCTAAGAGCGCTATATGATTCCCTTTTGGGACTAGGTTTCTATTTAGTTCACCTGCTATATTCAGAAAGTGATTATTAAATACTGTACATATATGCGACTTATCAGTAACACGGACATTCCCACTACGCACTGATTCTATATCCTCGACCTGTCTCTGCAGACCAGCAACTTCCTTTACGACTGGCCATATGGTTTTAATTTTATCCTGAGACTTAGCTATTCTATCTGCATACCACATGCTTTTTGCCTTCCTAATAACATTTTTAAGCACCTTACAATGCTGTTTGTAATGGGCTGCTTCATTTAGATTTTGACTGTTTCTAACGTTTTGATATAATTGCCACTTCGTTCTACAAGATATTCTTATCCCTCTAGTCAGCCACCGAGGCTGCCTGTTTGTGCTAGTACCCTGTTTTAAACGTTCTAACGGAAAGCAACTTTCAAAGAGCATGAGAAAAGTCTTGAGAAAAGCATTATATTTATCGTCTACTGTATCAGCGCTATAAACATCTGGCCACTCTTGTTCCTTTATAAGGTTTACAAAGGTCTCTACAGCAACTGGATCAGCTTTCCTGAACAGCTGATGACTATATTTAACACGTGTTGCAGTACAAAAATCTTTTAAATTTAAAATTTGTGCATCATGATCTGAAAGGCCATTCACCTTTTTGCTAACAGAATGCCCTTCTAGTAATGAGGAATGAACAAAAATGTTGTCTATGGTTGTTCTACTGTTCCCTTGCACTCTCGTTGGAAAGAATACGGTTTGCATAAGATTATATGAATTAAAGAGGTCTACCAGCATCCTCTTTCTTGCACAATCACTTATACAATTAATATTGAAGTCACCACATATAACTAACTTTTTGTATTTCCTATAAAGTGAACCAAGAACCTCCTCTAGCTTTAACAAAAATGTTGTAAAATCGGAGTCTGGGGATCTATAAATAATAACAGTTAGAAGTTTAGCTCCGTTAAATTTAACCACACCTGCACAACATTCAAACACCTTTTCAGTGCAGTACTTTGAAACATCAATTGACTCAAATGGGATGCCGTTTTTCACATACATGGCTACTCCCCCACACCGCAAAGAGCTCCTCGAAAAGCTGCCAGCCAACCTGTATCCTGGTAAAGGAAGCCTCTGAATTATCTCCTTATTTAAGAAATGTTCAGATGTACCAATAATTTCAGAGTCAACATCTATAAGCAGTTCACTAACTTTATCTCTAATACCTTGTATATTTTGATGAAATATACTAATTCCCTCATTACTCGGATACCTAAGCTTTGTCAAAAGTGATTCCCTTGTTAGAGAGACTTCCCTTAAGCAGGAATACCTATCAGCTGACTTCAATCTAAAAAAGATGCAGCTCTAACACCCACTACTGCAGGAATTTTCCCATGAGTGATCCCACCAACCCCACCTATGCTGTCACCTATAAGCTTTGCCAAACTCCCCTTCCCATACCTGTTGAGGTGCAGGCCATGTGTAGTGAAACCCATCCTGCTGATAGACTCCACCGACACCACTGAAATGTGACCCATGCTTTCTGTCATCAGCGCACCCCCAAGTCTCATGTTATTACGCCTGACGGCTGTATTAAGATGAGGCAGATCGTGACGCTGAAACAGTTCCACGAAATGCACATTCGTGTTGCCAGTCTGAGTGGCTGTCTTTTCCAGGTCACCATCTATGTTATACTCCCCATCCCTACCAATACTATTACCAGCCCCACGCACAATCACTACCTGATCCTCTTTAGTAAAATCCCTACATAACCCCCCTATGTTAACAGTCACCTGAGCCAACCCTCCATTAGGCTTCACAATGCTGGTGACCTGGTACTCACTCCCCAGCACTTCCTGCAACTGCTGGCCTACACCTCTACCATGAGAACTACCTAACAGCAGAACCTTCCTCTTCGACTTTGCAACTGTTCTAGGCACAGTAACTACTGAGGTCTGCTGCATACTTCCTACATCTACAGCTACTAGAGATTTGCAGGATATTTAGAGCATCCTAATGTGGTGTAGTTTAGATAGTTGCGTGTAGGAGAGTCAATCACTCTGATCTTATACAAGTGTACAGTGTTAACTGCTTTGACTTCTGTCTGCCAATTGAGGAATAATATTTCTTGTTGCAGTAACAGAGCCTCTTCTTGCAATGCCTGAATGTGCGGCAAGAACTTGGCATCAACATTAACGAGATACACATCACAAAATCTGTTAGCGACATGATCTAAATGTGGTCCAGATGGAGAGGTGACATTTCGCTGCACATGAGCAACGTCCTGCAAGTGGAGAATGCGGTTCTTACCTCGCCAACTGTGGCATCGGTGATATTTACCGGCAAATTTAATGTAGCCTGCAAGCGCTGACGTAACTCAGGGGTGCTTCTCTCCTTCGATTTGTTACAGATCTTTAACTCGTATTCCTTCCTTAAATGAGTCAGACCTGGAACTCTTCTTGCCTCCATGACCATACACGCTGCAAAAAAAAAGATCCATAAAATACCACCTACTTATTAGCAGTGTGTGCAACTGCTGGCCCAGCAAATAATAATGCAACCTGCTACTATTGACATGGTTAGTATGCAGAAATCTGGGAGTGGTTAACAACTTGGTGCAGACTCAACGGATACATATTTATACATTTTTCTGCAGTACAAACAACCTGTGCATATTTGAGAAAGTCATATAATTACTGAACTGTAAAGGCACCAAAAGATTTTTTTTTAAAGCATCTCCAAGTAAACTTGATGCTAAGGGATGAATCTTTTTCAGATACGAATAGCAATTAAGATAAAAATTATTTAAATCGACATCCATACGATAGTTTTAAAAACACCAAAGACCACACGAAACAATGTAATAGCAAAAATTTATTTTAAAGGCACTAATAATAGTTTAGCATCAAAAATCTTTGAAACATCAAAGCCCATTTCAAACAAAGTAATGTCAAAATATATTTTACACGTGCCCATAATCAGAACAGACACAATACTGTTCTATGGATTTACACTTAGTACAAATCGACTTCCAATGACACAGTTTAAATTATAACGAAGATTTTATGCCGATGAGGAACACCATGGCCTCGCCATGAATGAAAACTTGGCCTAAAATCTGGCATCCGGTCGCAACAGGGCGTCCAACCAGTTTTACGCAAATGTAGCGAAAACAGTTAAATTTCACAGCTCTAGAGCAGAAAAAATCAATGTTACCATGCATCCAACAGCATCTTAGATGTGATCTAAAAGAAGGAATTAATTTTACATTTTTCCCATCACTTACAACATAAATGAGCTTAGCAAATGGATAATCAGTTACTAGCCGGCCCCTTTGGCCGAATCGCACCCATTTAACTCGGTGCCAGCTCTGGCGGTCAAAGACAAGCAATTTATGGCAGAATGCCATCCACATGAAGTAATAGCTGGTAACGAAATCAAATCCCCCAAGGCACTCCCACTAAAATTTCGAGTAAAAGGAACACATAGAAGCTGGGAAAAACGAATTCCCACGGTGAGTAGTGAGTTCGTTCGCCTTTGGTGCAACTCAATTATTTCGAAATATATCGGACATGAATATGATGATAATAGTTGCTGCACAGCTTCGCAGCTGGTAGACCTCTAAGTACTTTCATGGCGGGATTAAAATTTGACTCCACCGCAATGAATGTTCCACAATAGTAATGGCTTTACAGATGGCGGTTATCCAAACGGAAAAACCTGCCGCCATTCCACACCAACATTCTACATTGTTCTGACCTGGCTGCCAATGTAAAATGTTGCCAAAAGACTGCCGAAGTCGTCCTCTTCTTTTTCGCGCTTGCGCGGTATCTCGAAACCGCCCCTCCAGAAGTATCGAGTTCTCGCGGCTCGACGAAGAACTCCCAGTCAATGCATCGTCGCTCGCTTATCCAAAATACACACACAAAAAAAGTTTTGCATCACCTCGGTTCCGAGAGTTGCGGAACCTGTACAGAAAATTGGAATAGAGATCAAACATCATTTCCGAACTATTTCTTGCTCATGGAAACCACACACTGCATGTTGTTCCATCATACAGCGAGTGGTGGTCTAGATTGCTGTACACAGCTGTACCTCTAATACCGAGGAGCACATCCTCTTGCACTGATGCATACCTGTATTCGTGGTGGCATACTACCCACAAGTTCATCAAGGTACTGTCGATCTAGATTGTCCCACACCTCAACAGGGATTCGGCGTAGATCCCTCAGAGGGGTTGCTGGGTCACGTAGCCCACGAACAGTCCATTTCTATCTATCCCACGCATGTTCGATAGGGTTCATATCTGGAGAACATGCTAGCCACTCGAGCGATGTCGTTATCCTGAAGGAAGTCATTCACAAGATGTGCACGAGGGAGGCGCGAATTGTCGTCCATGAAGACGAATGCCTCGCCAATATGCTGCCGATATGGTTGCACTATCTGTCGGAGGATGGCATTCACGTATTGTATAGCCGTTACGGTGCCTTCCATGATCACCAGCGCCGTACGTAGGCCCCACATAATGCCACCCCAAATTATCATGGAATCTCCACCCTGCTGCACTCGCTGGACAGTGTGTCTAAGGCGTTCAGCTTGACCGGCTTGCCTCCAAACAAGTCTCCAACGATTTTCTGGTTGAAAGCATATGTAACTCTCGTCGGTGAAGAGAACGTGATGTCAGTCCTCAGCGGTCCAGTCGGCATGCTGTTGGGCCCATCTGTACCGCGCTGCATGGTGTCGTGGTTGCAAAGATGGATCTGGCCATGGACGTCGGGAGTGAATTTGCTCATCATGCAGCCTATTGCGCACAGTTTGAGTCGTAACACGACGTTCTGTGGCTGCACGAAAAGCATTATTCAACATGGTGGCGTTGCTGTCAGGGTTCCTCCGTGCCATAATCCGTAGGTAGCGGTCATCCACTGCAGTAGTAGCTCTTGGGCGGCCTGAGTGAGGCTTGTCATCGACAGTTCCTGCCTCTCTGTATCTCCTCCATATCCGAACAACATGGTTCACTCCGAGACGCCTGGATACTTCCCTTGTTGAGAGCCCTTCCTGGCACAAAGTAATAATGCGGACGCGATAGGCGTTCCTCATGCAGGGTTGTTTACATCTTTGGGTGGGTTTAGTGACATCTGTGAAAAGTCAGAGTGGCTGTGTCTGTGATACAGTATCCACAGTCAACATCTGCCTTCAGGAGTTTTGGGAACCAGGGCGATGCAAAACTTCTTTTGATGTCTGTATATCGATACGGCAGTGTCACAGTCTAGTGCTTGAATGTATTCGGTTTGATGTAGTAGTGGATGGCTATGCGAAACACAATTTTAAAAAGGGAACTCACAACTTCCATATTCGGATTTACTGCACAATTCACCGAAAAGAGGCATACCAGCAGTAAGAAATATTGCTAGAGAGAGAGGGGTTTCCATACACCTCTGGTCGAGCGCTCTATTCTAATCGATCTGCTCTAATCTTCTGGGGAGACGAATGATATGAATTATTCGAACAAGTGTATTGCACACGTACTTCTCTATGCACCTCACTCTAAGTGGGTTCATAGACTCTTCCACATGTAGCGAAAGAACGAAATGTTCTAAATGTCTTTAACACCAAAATATACTATGGAAAACTTTGGAAAACTTTGGAAAAATATGTATTCACTTCCATTAAATATTACAACAGTAATGAGTCAGAACATCTTCAAAATTAACAGTTTAACAGTGTGCTAGATGCAAGAAACCGATATAAATCTATCACATATCAAATGCGGCCGGCCGCGGTGGTCTCGCGGTTCTAGGCGCGCAGTCCGGAACTGTGCGACTGCTACGGTCGCAGGTTCGAATCCTGCCTCGGGCATGGATGTGTGTGATGTCCTTAGGTTACTTAGGTTTAAGTAGTTCTAAGTTCTAGGGGACTGATAACCACAGCAGTTGAGTCCCATAGTGCTCAGCGCCATTTGAACCATTTAGCCATGTCAAATGCTGACATTTATAAATTTATTTAACGTAAAATAGCTGTTTACTTGAGATTTAACTGTCTTCAGTAACATTGATAAGAAGCTGTAATGGGTATATTGTGTCGAGTTCAATGCTGATAACACTAAATTAAATTGAAGGATAAGGTCTAGATTAGAGGCAGCCTAGAACCTGGATCAATGTCAGATTTTCGCACGCAAGTAGCCACGTAATCGTGATTTACTCAGTATCATAATCGAGAAATTCTATCACAAACGTAAGTTGATCGAAATAGTGAAGCACTTGTGCAACTTAATTACAGAGAGGAAAACAACGTAGACGTCTTGGATAATAGATATAGAAGAGTTTGTCTTTAAAATGGGAGTTACAATGCAGATCAATCAGTTATACTCGGACATGTACAGGGGCGCTTTCAGCTAAAGCAACAATCCGTCTTGAAAACAGCTCGAGAACAGTTGTAAGAGTGGCAGTGCCTTTCAATGCCACAATGAGATCTTTAAACCTAACGCTTTCTTTAACACGAATTAGCTTAGGAAAATGGACTGCATTTATCAGAAATTGTCCCTCCCGGAATGAGATTTTAATTCTTAAACACATCTCAGTCAAATCAGAAATAAATTGTTACACGACTTGCAATGTGTCATTGTCAGCAGTGTGGAGTCAAGTCCAGTAAATATAAGAGTTCTGCAATCCACTCAAGATGTTCTAATTTTTGATCATGCACTTCTTGTACCTTCACAAATGCACCAACAGGGAGTTTTAGAACGACAAATCGTTCCAGACATGCCGATTGACTTAAACGAAGTATTTTGGAAAAAATACTCCAAGATAATCAAACGGCGCACCATGAGGGAATTATCTGACGGAAATCCTCTTGACATAGATCGTGCCAAAATCATCCAGTTGGCGCGTTACATCATGAAAATCCGGATCTGGTTGGAGTGTCCTGCCCATAATGCTCCAAACGTTCTCGATTGGGCGAGAATTAGCTTGCTGAAACGTAAGCCCAGGATGGATTGGCATGAATGGCAACCAAACGGAGCGTTGGTCATCGTCGACTTATCAGTGTGTTGTAAGTAAGGGTGCTGCGGGTGACGACAAAATGGATCTTGCTATTAAAATAAACGTTACCCCGCACCATCATTGTTGTCTGTGGCATCTCCAGGCATGTCCTTGACCCGGAATCTCATTGATTGGAGGTGAATTGTCTTCAGTGATGAGTCCCACTTCGAAATGAGCCCCGATGACCAACGAAGACGGGTGCAATTGGGTGCCAACCTGACTATCGCTGCCATAAGTCCCGAGAACGAGGAATGATGGTCTGGGGTGACGTTTCGCTTCATGTCAACACCTATGTAGGGGTAGCGTCTTTGATTAATAGTCAAAACGTCCTCGGTCGCGGTTTCGCAACTCCCCACCGTTTAAATCTTGATTAATAATCAACATTGGCAGCTGAAGGCTTCCGGCGTAAGAGGTCCCCCTCATTCTGTCACTGGCCTTGTCAAAGAGGGCGGAGGACCAGACAGAGGTTCAGGGCACTCTCTTACCCTTGAGATGGGATACCGCCCCTAAAGGAGGAAGAATCACCAATGATCAACGGCATGAGTATGCAACAGGCAATGGAAACCACTGCATTAAAGGCACACAACGTGCATCCTACTGGACATGCGGCCTGTAAATGAAAGTGTCTTGATGATCTCCCCTTGGCAAAAGATTCCGGAATAGTCCCCCTTTCAGATCTCTAGGAGGGGGGGGGGGGGCTGTGAAGGGAGAGGTGACCATTAGAAAAAGATTGAGTAAAAAACGAAAGGATAACATTCTACGAGTTTGGGCATGGACTGTCAGAAGCTTGAACTTGGCAAGGAAGCTAGAAAATGTGAACGGGGAAACGAAAAGGCTCAGTATAGAGACAGTAGGGGCAGTGAAGTGAAATAGAAAGAAGACAAGGATTTCTGGTTAGATTATTATAGGGTAATATCAACAGCACCTGAAAATGGTATGATGTGTGTAAGCGTCGTTAAGAGTAGGAGGACAGAGAGTGTGTTACTGTGAACAGTTCGGTGACAGGGTTGTTCTTATCAGAATCGACAGCAAACCAACACTGACAACTACAGTTGAGGTATACATGCCGGCGTCACAAGCTGAAGATGAAACTTAGAAAAAGTATATGATGACACTGAAAGCATAATAAAGAACGTAAAGGAAGACGAAAATCTAATAATCATGGGGGACTGGAATGCTATTGTGGGGGTAGGAGTAGAAGAAAAGGTTATATGAGAATATGGGCTTGGGACAAGGAATGAGAAAGACTAATTGGGTTCACTAATAAGTTTCAGTTAGTAATAGCGAATACTCTGTTCAAGAACCACAAGAGGTCGAGGTATACTTGGAAAAGGCAGCGTGATATGGGAAGATTTCACTTACCTTACATCATGGTCATACAGAGACTCCGAAATCAGATACTGGATTGGTAAGAGATATCCAGAATCAGATTAGATTCAGAACACAATACAGTAATGATAAAGAGAAGGCTGAAGTTTAAGAAATTACTAAGGAAGTATCAAGACGCAAAGAAGTGAAATACGGGCACTAAGAAATGAAGAGATACTCTTGAAGTTCTCTATGGCTATAGATACTGCCATAATGAATACGTCATTAGATACTACAGTTGAAGTGGAATGGACATCTATAAATAGGGCCATCACAGAAGTTGGAAAGAAAAACGTAGGTACAAAGAAGGTAACTGCAAAGGAGCGGTGGCTAACAGAAGACCTACTTCAGTTGCTCGATGGAAGAAGAAAGAACAAAAATATCCAAGGAAATTCATGAATACAGAAATACAAGCCAGTGAGAAATGAAATAAACAGAAAGTGCAGGGAAGTTAAGACGAAATGTCTGCATGAAAAATGCAAATAAATCGAAAAAGGACTGACTCAGCATGTAGGAAAGTTCAAAAAATCTTCTCTGAAGTTAAAAGCAACTGCGGTAAAATTAAAGGGCAACGCAAATTCCACTGTTAAATGTAGAGGAGATAGCGGATAGGTGAAAAGAGTAGATTAAAAGCCTCTGTGAGGGGCGAGATTTGTCTCATGTGTTAGAGGAAGAAATAGGAGTCGATTTAGATACGGGATCCTACATTAGAATCAGAATTTAACAGAGCTTTGGAGCACTTAAAATCAAAAAAAGGAAGAAGGGATACGGATTTTCTAACAAATCGTTGGGGGATATGGCAACAAAACGACTATTCACGTTGGCGTGAAGAATGTGTGAGTCTAGCAACATACTATCTGAGAAAAATATCATCTACACAGTTCCGAAGAATGCAAGAGTCGACAAGTGAGAGAATTATCGAACAATCAGCTTAATGGCTTATGCATCCAAGTTGCTGACAGGAGTAATATACAGAAGAATAGAAAAGAAAATTGAGAATGTTTAGATGAGGATCAGTTTAGCTTTAGGAAAGGTAAAGGCACCAGAGAGACAATTATGACGTTGCCATTGATAATGGAAGCAAACTAAAGAAACATTAAGACACGTTCATAGGGCTTGTTGACCTGGAAAATGCGTTCGACAATGTAAAATGGTGCAAGATGTTTAAAATTCTGAGAAAAATATGGGTAAGCTATAGAGAGATACGGGTATTACGAAATATGTGCAAGAGCCAAAAGGGAATAATAGGAGTGGACGAAGACGGACGAAGTGCTCAGATTAAAAAGGGTGTAAGACAGAAGTGTAGTCTTCCGCCCTCTAGCGTTCAATCTGTACATCGATTAAGCAATAATGGAACTAAAAGAAAGGTTCAGGAGCGGAATTCAAATTAAATGTGAAGGGATATCAATGATACGATTCGGTGATGACACTGCTATCCTGATTGAAAGTGAAGAACAATTACAGGATCTCCTGCATTAAACGAACAATCTAACGTGTAGAGACTGTGGACTGAGAGTAAATGAAAGACGAAAGTAATGAGAAGCAGCAAAAATGAGAACAGGAGAAACTTGACATCAGGATTCATGGTTACAAAGTAGATGAATGTAAGGAATTCTGCTACCTGAACGGACCTTGACGGACGGAGCAAGGAGGGGGCATCATAAGCAGGGTAGTACTTGCAAACTGGCAGTCCTGGTCAAGAGAAGTCTGCTACTATCAAAGAAAGGGCTTAATTTGAGGAAGAAATTTCAGAAAATGTGCAGTCTTAGACATAAAAACTGACCATCGGCCGGCCGCCACAGAGACTTAAGTCCGTGTAGTTCACTTAAGATGGCCAATAAAACTGACCGCCCCTGACAACTCTAACTCCGGCCATCTGCACAATCTGACAACGCTAAAGGATGCAGAAGTGTTAGGAGGAACTGTTGTCTACTTCCGAAACGATATGGATGGAGTGAGCCCGTGGTCTTGCGGTAATCGTCGTGCATTCTAAACTAAGAGTCGCATGTTCGCGTCCAACTGTATTTCTTTTTATCACATTTCGGTCAAGTTATGAGTCTGATTGAACATCTAAGACAGTTCGCTTAACATTCTACCCACCCGAAATAACAAGTATTCCAGAAAGAATTCCGCACGACAGCTCGTGGCTGCGTCGCGATCATAACACCTTACGCTCGAGCGTTTCCTCGCGCTGCAGCGGCTACCGGCCACCGGCCAGACGCCACCCGCCACCTGAAATCCGGCACCGCCCATGTGAAGGCGGCGCCACGCTGTCAGTGTATGTATCAATGCCATTTTCGAATCTGAAGTTCTAGTTATCATCTGGCAGTTAAGCATTGGATTTTGCATACTTGAAAATCATGAACTACAGTTAAGCATTGTAAAACTGAGTCGCAAGTGGAAAAAGATGTAACATTGCAACACAACCTTTGCATTTGTTATAACAGAGGGCTGAATGTAGAGGAGGCAGCTAGAAAGCTTTGAACTGTGTGTGGAGTGAGTGCTTTTGGGAAAAATACGCCAGAAACAGATATTCTTGTTTCAACAAAGATCGTTATGGCATGAATGGTGTTCCACATTAAGGAAGTCTCGACTACTGATATATGTAACATGCGACATTTGCATTCAACAGGCAAACGTATATGAGTACAGCATGCTCTAATTCGAAACAATAAAAATCAACGGTGTGACTATTATTGAACGTCATCAGGTCGCACATTGAGCATTCCATTGCAGGACTGTTACTGTTGACGTGTTATGATGCCTTTATCGTTAAATTCCTAAGAAGAAATGAAAGGCTGAGACCCACCAAAGACGTAGCCTAGAGCAAATAGTAGTCTGAACATAATATTTTACATTTGATAGCTCCAAAAGTGTGTTTTGGAGTACGACTTCTGCCCCAAGGGGTGTGTGCAGCACAGCTGGAATTTGTTGTCAACAACTGAGACACCTTTCGGTCGCAGTGTAAGAAAGTCGATCAACAAAACTACATCACCTATGCTACTGCATGATAACTCACTCTGTTGATTTGAGAAACAAATCTATCCAGGGGATTGATAGGAAAGTCGTCTCTCAGACACTTGTATTGATAGTGAAATCCTCTCTCAAGCACTTGTCCCTCTCGTCATATATTCGTAAAATACTAGCTCTCCCGCTCTTGATCGATCAACCGTCAAGCAATTCATTTCTAGACGTAAATACTCTTTACACTGGTTTAATGACATCGTTAAAACAAGTAGGTTTCTACGGGCGTAGAATTTGTAAACCACTGTAGCATTGTCAGATTGTTTTAGATATCGTGAAAGAAAATACAGCTGCTGATTAATTTCTCTTTGATGATTACTATTGCGTTTAGTAAACTAATCGAAAATGCAAATAAAATATTCACTTTACTAATACAAATTAAATTCAGCTTACATCTACATCTACAACTACATCCATACTCCGCAAGCCACCTGATGGTGTGTGGCGGAGGGAAACTACAGAAACCACTACAGAAACATTACGACGGCAGTCTATCTTAAAAGAGCATTAAGTTCAAAAATGGTTCAAGGGCTCTGAGCACTATGGGACTTAACTTCTGAGGTCATCAGCCCCCCAGAACTTAGAAATACATAAACCTAACTAACCTAAAGACATCACACACATCCATTCCCGAGGCAGGATTCGAACCTGCAAACATAGTGGTCGCGCGGTTCGAGACTGTAGCGATGCATTAAGTGTCTGTAAGACGATTGATCCTATTTTCACATTAATTAGTAGGATATTACCGACTTTTGACTTCGAAACAATTTGTATCTACTTCACTTCCTGTATCATTCGCTAGTATTATGAAAATGTGGCAACTCGTAGATAAAATTATGTATTCACAACAACAAAAAACATGTCGGCAGAAAACAAAAGTGGCATTATGAAATTGGCAGTATCGTAAGGTTTTCGCTCTGACAGTTAGGGTTACTGAAATTACCAAGACGAATTTTGCTCGAGCGCTGTCTTACGATTTCGTTATTGATTTTGTATCTGCCTGTTTGTAGCTCTTTTACAAACTAATTAAAATTCTTGCTTTCAGCGAGACTAGAAAGGCGAACGACAGCAGCTTGCACCTGGTAGCCAAGCATGTTACCTGAGAAATGGTATTTTCCTACAGTGGAAAGACATCCACTTGTGGTTGAATTGTTGGCATATGTCAGTCAGACGTGTGCCGTTGGTCTAAGCGTTTCGGTGTGTTGAATTTGTACCAATGATTTTTCTACAGGATTTTTCTGTCCCTAATAGAGAGTTGAAGTCTCCCATTAGTAATTTCACGTCATCTTGGTGAATTTTGCTCATAGTATTTCCGAGTGTGTTCCAGAATATTTCGACAATTTTGGTGTTTTTCTTATTTTCGATGTTGGTGGGGCCATGTGCATTGATGAGTGTTTATTTTTTACTGGGGCTCTGAATCAGCATAGTCATAAGTCGATTGTTGATGGGTGTGATTTCTTTGACAGAATTGATGATAGATCTGTGTTCGAGAAACGCCATGCCCAAGATTGGTACGCGTTTTGCTACCTTTTGTTGTATTGTGCTCTTGAAAATGGAATGGTTTCCGTAATGCAAGGTTTAATTGTCAGTTAGTTGTGGTTCTTGAGGAGTAATGATGATAATATTTTGTCGGTAGATGTATTATATGAGATTATTTAGTTTTCGTATTTGGATCAAACTATGGATGCTTAGTTATATATATACACTCCTGGAAATGGAAAAAAGAACACACTGACACCGGTGTGTCAGACCCACCATACTTGCTCCGGACACTGCGAGAGGGCTGTACAAGCAATGATCACACGCACGGCACAGCGGACACACCAGGAACCGCGGTGTTGACCGTCGAATGGCGCTAGCTGCGCAGCATTTGTGCACTGCCGCCGACAGTGTCAGCCAGTTTGCCGTGGCATACGGAGCTCCATCGCAGTCTTTAACACTGGTAGCATGCCGCGACAGCGTGGACGTGAACCGTATGTGCAGTTGACGGACTTTGAGCGAGGGCGTATAGTGGGCATGCGGGAGGCCGGGTGGACGTACCGCCGAATTGCTCAACACGTGGGGCGTGAGGTCTCCACAGTACATCGATGTTGTCGCCAGTGGTCGGCGGAAGGTGCACGTGCCCGTCGACCTGGGACCGGACCGCAGCGACGCACGGATGCACGCCAAGACCGTAGGATCCTACGCAGTGCCGTAGGGGACCGCACCGCCACTTCCCAGCAAATTAGGGACACTGTTGCTCCTGGGGTATCGGCGAGGACCATTCGCAACCGTCTCCATGAAGCTGGGCTACGGTCCCGCACACCGTTAGGCCGCCTTCCGCTCACGTCCCAACATCGTGCAGCCCGCCTCCAGTGGTGTCGCGACAGGCGTGAATGGAGGGACGAATGGAGACGTGTCGTCTTCAGTGATGAGAGTCGCTTCTGCCTTGGTGCCAATGATGGTCGTATGCGTGTTTGGCGCCGTGCAGGTGAGCGCCACAATCAGGACTGCATACGACCGAGGCACACAGGGCCAACACCCGGCATCATGGTGTGGGGAGCGATCTCCTACACTGGCCGTACACCACTGGTGATCGTCGAGGGGACACTGAATAGTGCACGGTACATCCAAACCGTCATCGAACCCATCGTTCTACCATTCCTAGACCGGCAAGGGAACTTGCTGTTCCAACAGGACAATGCACGTCCGCATGTATCCCGTGCCACCCAACGTGCTCTAGAAGGTGTAAGTCAACTACCCTGGCCAGCAAGATCTCCGGATCTGTCCCCCATTGAGCATGTTTGGGACTGGATGAAGCGTCGTCTCACGCGGTCTGCACGTCCAGCACGAACGCTGGTCCAACTGAGGCGCCAGGTGGAAATGGCATGGCAAGCCGTTCCACAGGACTACATCCAGCATCTCTACGATCGTCTCCATGGGAGAATAGCAGCCTGCATTGCTGCGAAAGGTGGATATACACTGTACTAGTGCCGACATTGTGCATGCTCTGTTGCCTGTGTCTATGTGCCTGTGGTTCTGTCAGTGTGATCATGTGATGTATCTGACCCCAGGAATGTGTCAATAAAGTTTCCCCTTCCTGGGACAATGAATTCACGGTGTTCTTATTTCAATTTCCAGGAGTGTATATATAAAAAAAAGATGTTACGTGTGTGAAATCTTATGGCACTTAACTGCTAAGGTCATCAGTACCTAAGCTTACACACTACTTAACCTAAATTATCGTAAAGACAAACACACACACACCCATGTCAGAGGGAGGACTCGAACCTCCGCCGGGACCAGCCGAACAGACCATGACTGCTGGGCCTAGACCATTCGGCTAATCCCGCGTGGCGTGTAGTTTTCAAATGCACGTTTTCTGCTTGTAGGGAAATTTACAGATCTTCAATTTTCTCTGCCGTGCTAACCTTGACTCCCCAGAATACGAAATTCAAACTACCGCCTGTCGACAGCCGGGTTGTGTACCACCTGGGGTAAAGATGACTTTGCTTGCACAGTTCATGTTTGTTTGTGTTTCATTGGTTTGTGTACCACCTGGGGTAAAGTTGACTTTGCTTGCACAGTTCATGTTTGTTTGTGTTTCATCGGTTTGGCCTGGGTTATTCCAGGACCGGACAGGACCAGAGGGTGTTGAAGCCTTTGGAAGCAAATATTTTCAGCCGAGCTCATTGAGCTAACAGACGGTGACCTGAGTACCGGTGGTTTTCACTCAGAGGTGTCTGTATTTTGAGTTCAACGGATAGAGTAGCCGTTCAGGATTGTGTTAGTATTTGGTTCACATCAAGTATTTCATTTCCTCGGTACCACCCATATGGGGAAGGGGTTTCCCCTGTCGGCCAAACAGGATTACTATTATTATTATTATTATTACTATTATTATTATTGTCATTATGTCATCAGCAAATTCGATGTGGTGCATCTTCCCACCACTGAAATAGATGTGCATTGTTAGATTCAGTATTTCCATCACATAAATATGGGATATAATTGTGTTACATTGCTGCTAGTAGACATATTTCTCACTTTTTCTTAGGCAGTTGCTACCTGTTACTCCATCATAGGAATTTATGTGCGCAGCATTGCTGCAATACAGACGTTCAAATTATCCAATTTATGTAATTTCATTTCGATACCAGATCGTTCTAATTGGATTCAGCCAGTCAGGCTTATTGTGGATATCCGAATACGACTCTCATCATTTGATATACTGGATAAACCACATTCTTAATCGGACGGTTGAATCTAGATCACTTATTTATGACAGGGCCTGAATTCTTAAACACCGTGGGAAATAATAATACAATGTGCTTATTACTAATATGTTATTTAAAATAAATATATGAAAGATCGAGATAACAGATTATTTACAGGAGCAGAGCCCCATCCCTCATTGCAGAGCAGTGCGAGATTGGTTTCAGGTCCAAGAGAGGAGAAAGTTGTTGCCGTTTGTTCCACGATCACCGAAAATCAACCAGATAGAGAATATGTGGGCTGTGGTAGCAAGGTCATTGCCATGTGGACCTACAAATGCAAGCGATTTTTGGACGAATATAGAAAACGTAGGTGGGAAGTAAACTATCACGCTATACTGTCGACGACTTAATGAAATCAATGCCCCTAAGCCTTCGAGATATCTTACGTAATAATCGTGGGTGGGTTGGTTACTAAAAGTATACTCGTCCACAAAACCCATGTGGACAGTTATCTGATAGTCGGTCAAGCCTTGCTTTGTCGCAGCTCTTTAGATACAAGTCCATTTACTTTCAGTCTCCTCACCGAGCGAGATGGCGCAGTGGTTAGCACACTGGACTCGCATTCGGGAGGACGACGGCTCAATCCCGTCTCCAGCCATCCTGATTTAGGTTTTCCGTGATTTCCCTAAATCGTTTCAGGCAAATGCCGGGATGGTTCCTTTGAAAGGGCACGGCCAATTTCCTTCCCAATCCTTCCCTAACCCGAGCTTGCGCTCCGTCTCTAATGACCTCGTTGTCGACGGGACGTTAAACACTAACCACCACCACCCTCAGTCTCCTCCTTACAATTCTTGCAATGCAAGGTAGTTGAAAAATATCATCTACTCGACATCAACTGAGGAATTCACTGGTGCATGTGTTGTTCAACACACAGTGGTTGTCACTCTCACTGTAATCTATGACTGTGTGTGTGTGTGTGTGTGTGTGTGTGTGTGTGTGTGTTATTGTGTTCACGCACAATCTGAATCAATGCTATTAACATTAGAGAGACAACCGACAGTAAAAATTGCATCAAATATGACAAGTATTTTAATGCGATGGGAAGTTAAAAACTGAATTTTTACCCAACCCTCTACCTGCATATTACGTTAAGTAAGATGTATTAGCTCCATAGTATCGTTAGCAGAGACAGTGCGCTCTTCTTGTCGAGGCTCGCGACAAGTGCAGCGTTTAGCAGTGCCCAATGCCGCCGCGATTTGTTTATGTTGGCTGAGCTTGGACACTGCCGCAGACGCTTCACCATAAACAGAAATAAATCACCTTGGCTCTGACTGCAGTGAGCGGATATCACTGCCTGCGTGTTCTTATAGTAATCAGCGAGAGACTCTACCCACAGGTTCCATGGAGCAGTTGCAACGGGTATCATGTCATTAGTCATCAGAATATTAACCAGTGATGAAATGTCCAATGTATTTGAATCCCAAGAATGTAGGAACCTTCTCACAAAGGAATGTGAGGTGGTACCAATATTTTTCCAACATACAAAAATTAACTGCAGGGCTTTCATGTATGCAGTAGTAGCACACAAGGAAACATTATATCTTGGTAGCATATATTTCATTACCTCTTCTCATAATAACGCCCTTGTTTTAGTATGAAGTGAGAAAATAAATACGAAAAACTTAAGTTCCTGACAAGGGAACCTCCCCATCGCACCCCCCCTCAGATTCAGTTATAAGTTGGCACAGTGGTTAGGCCTTGAAAAACTGAACATAGATTAATCGAGAAAACGGGAATAAGTTGTGTGGAACTATGAGAAAAATAAGCTAAATATACAAACTGAGTAGTCCATGCGCAAGTTAGGCAACATCAACGATTGTTTGAGATCAGGAGCTCCGTGGTCTCGTGGTTAGCGTGAGCAGCTGCTAAACGAAAGATCCTTGGTTCAAGTCTTCCCTCGAGTGGAAACTTTACTTTCTCTATTTTCGCAAAGTTATGATCTGTACGTTCGTTCATTGAAGTCTCTGTTCACTGTAATAAGTTCAATGTCTCTGTTTTGCGACAGCACCGCAAAACCGTGCGATTAGTAGACGAAAGGACGTGCCTCTCCAATGGTAACCGAAAACATTAGATCGCAAGGTCATAGGTCAACCGATTCCTCCACAGGAAAACACGTCTGATATATTCTATACGACACTGGTGACGGCATGTTCGTCCCATGACAGGAATATGTTGTCGACCCACCTAACTTGTACACTTGGCGAATGGGTAAAAAGACTCTTCTACCTTGCGTGATTTAGGTTTTCTTTTGGATGTGATAATCACTCCCAAGAAAGTGATGAAAACGTAAGAGTTTGTCACATAAACTGCAACAAATGAATGCAACAGTTTCACAGTCACACGATTTTCCCTGTGCTCTGTCATAACATATGTTTTTAACGTTTTCAAATTTTTCGGTGTGTAGACCGTCAAATCCTGCATATGTCCAAGCAAATCTGAACATGTCCTGGAATTTTGGAGAGCGAAGTTGATTATGTGTGAGTGCCTGAACTTTGATAATTGTCTGAAATTAAAAAATTAAACTTTTCACTCGGGGGAAGACTTGAATCAAGGACCTCTCGGCCCGGAGCTGCTGACGCTAACCACGGGACCACGGCGCTTGTGAGTTCACATCTCCTGGACGTTGCCTATGTTGCGCATGGACTACTCAGTTAGTATATTTTGCTTATTTTTTTCATAGTTCCACACAACTTCTTCCAGTTTTCTCCATTGATCTGTGTTCAGTTTTTCAAGGCCTATCCACTGTGCCAACTTATAACTAAATCTGTGGGGGGTGCGATGGGGAGGATCCCTTGTGAGAAGCATATCATTCATTTCCTCTTCTCATATCATTACATTTGTTTTAGTATGAAGTTAGAAAATAAACAGTATAAGGTTGTGAAGCATAACACGACACCGAATTCTTATCGTAGGCGCTATCGGAAACGTACAAAGCACGGAGCTGTCCATTCTTTTCTCCAACAGTCTGTCTCCTTTCATGCATTACTCCCGCTAGGAGAGTCTTATTTCAGGACTTGTGGGCATCAAGTTCTTCAGCAGAACAAGCCTTATGTTATTGTGCTAATTACGGTATGGAAAAAATGCAAGAAAGACGATTTCCCCTAAAGCAGTGGGGATATTTGCAGATGT
This sequence comes from Schistocerca nitens, assembly GCF_023898315.1. NCBI lineage: Eukaryota > Metazoa > Arthropoda > Insecta > Orthoptera > Acrididae > Schistocerca > Schistocerca nitens. The sequence goes on along the minus strand of NC_064614.1, from coordinate 1,066,650,522 downwards.
CTGTATTCAGCAATGACTGCCAGCTGGCACAACACATCACAGATTCCATGCGGCAGGCAACACAACAGTGCGTGCAGTTCAGACTTCATTCAGTAAGACGTCAGGAGATGGATGCAAACGTCAAATTAACGTCGTTTTCCGAGTCGTATTCAAACCAGAATGAGGTGTTATTAAGGTTGTTGAGCGTTCTAGCAATTACACTTTTATAATTCCTATATGAGTATTCCGATAGCCAAAAGAACCCGTTAGTGTGAAGCTATCGGGAACTGCATTAATATCAAACTGCAAGAACATGAGACAATACGCCGACTCTTCTCTTCGCTGGGTGACCTATTACTGTTATTTAGGATTCTCTCCGTCCTAGGCGTAATGAAAATGGAACTTCAGAGACGCTTTCCGCTATTCTTGACAATTATCAGCAACTTGTAATCACTGCGAGTTCAACTGCGTGATGATATGGCTCAGGTTGTCAGTAGTTTTGGTGGTGTTATGCTGTCAAACTGCTTACAGTAACGTTAATGGTGGCCCACATAATTTACCGATGACTACCTACTTAAGTAAAGATAGTGTTGTGGCGTCGTCGCTTCTCTTTATTTGGCCTCAGCTTGAGTAATCCGATTTAACGAACATAGTACTCCATTCGCGGGCTGCCAATGATACAATATGACTAGAAACATCATCGTGTGGGTATTACATTAATTCTGCAATGAATTGCTTAACAAATATTACCCTCAGCAATGCAGCTGGAATGACTCATTACACAGGTACTCTATGTTCCACTTAGTTAAGGGATCAGTTCGCTGGAATCCTGCTTCTACTGTTCGTAAATACTTGAATACTTCATAAATGGTTCAAATGGCTCTGAGCACTATGGGACTTAACTTCTGAGGACATCAGTCGCCTAGGACTTAGAACTACTTAAACCTAACTAACCTAATGACATCACACACATCCATGCCCGTGGCAGCATTCCAACCTGCGACTGTAGCGGTCGCTTTGTTCCAGGCTGCAGCGCCTTGAACCGCACGGCCACTCCAGGCGGCGTGCGTTCCTTGTAGAACATAAGTTATAACAGTGAAAAGGGTGACGGAAAAATACATAACAAACATTCATTCAGAAATATATTCACAATTTAAGTTATTAAGCCCTTAACCACAATCCGAGTTGGAGTCTCTCTTCAGTTACAGCTAACCAGTGCGCACCTATTACACTATTGTAAGAACCGAGATGCAGTATTTTGGATTTAAAATTTTGTAAATTCGTTGTAAGAACTTATGAGACCAAGCTGCTTAGGTCATCGATCCATAAGCTTACACGCTACTTAATGAAACTTAAACTAACTTATGCTATGGACAACAGGCAAATCCATGCCGGAGGGAGGACTGGAACCTCCGACGATGGGCACTGTCGGGCACAGCAGCCAACCTCTCTGCAGCACCTCTCTAAACACGCTCCTCGTTAGACGCGAATTCCCATCTTTGCCGCATATCACATGCGCGGTACCCCCCAGGAATGTCCGAAAGAAAAGACACTATGAATCCGGGTTCGAACCTGATCAGGCACAAATTTTTATCTGACGCCGTTGTTCTATTTTAATGCGCATGACATCGTGGACATCTGTCCTTCAATCTTTAATTGATGAACAAGGCTGTCTATTTCGATGCGTAGTGTCTGTTCTTTCGGAAGTGTCCGAAAGAACAAACACACACACACACACACACACACACACACACACACACACACATACACATTTTTATCTTAAGTGCTATTCGGAAAATGTTTGGCAACTCAGTGATAGTGCCGGACTGGAGCTGCACCAACCTACTCATTTTACTAGATATAGTTGTAATTTTCTGAACAATTCCTGTTTAATAAGTGACCGCGACAGTGTCTCTCATCGTTTACTTTGTCGGAAACCTGCTTCTCTCTGCCCTAGCCTATACTATAGCAATGAGTGATTTCTCACATTCTTGATACCTCACTGGACGTGCTACTGCAACTGTAGCCAAAGATTCATATCCTGCTGGAAAAGTATGTTTCAAGTCAGATGGTTTTGCTCCTCCCGTACTGTCATTGAAAACGATCACAACGAAATGAAGTATAGGTATCCTATGAAACCCTTGAGTTCATACTGTGGTGCTGTGAAGATGAAAAATGTAGTTTTTCACAATTATCAGATGACAGATGGAATTTGTCAGATTCCACTAATTATGATTGCATTATTAACTGTTGATTCACAGGCGCTTTTCTGACGCGTATTGTAACTGTTATTTGAATGTTAGAGCTGGAAGAATAGAAACACCAAATTTTCGCCATTTGGAATGTTCGAATTCACCCTAAGTCTTCAAGTTTCGAACAAAGGCATAAAATCCGTCAGGAAAGCTGACAACAGTAAGCCAGGCCATGCCTGTCTTCTGATGGATGTGCCAATGACAGTGATCTCGATAACAATATTGTGCAGCAAATATACATTGGCAACCCAACCACTATAGAAGCTCCAAAACGGTGAATAGTGTCTGGTGAATACGCTTTCAGGGTTTCGGTTCGATTAAGTCATTACAACATAAATAATAGCCGCAGTTATTAATTTATGACATTTAGTTTGTATCGATGTATTACAAGTAATTGCACCCTAGCCCCTAAACCTAGTTACAGAAATGCGAGTAAGACTCAATGACATATAATGAGGATCTTGCGGCCCTTGCCACCCACAACTTTGAAACGAAGCTATAGTCACTTCCGAGGTCACTCATGGACGACATCAGCTGCTATCCATCCTGGCGGTATAACTAAAACTTGGAAACAGCGCAGAATATGTTTGGCAACTCTGTGACCGACGAGTTACTTCTTTGATGGCACAGAACTATCCTGCTAAAGACACTTGATATTATCGTGTCATTTCATTTTAATACTGAGTGCTTTTCGCTTGAGATGTGACATAAGGATATCAGTTAATCTTTTTGAGTCCACGAAAGTCGTTCCACATGGGAAATACAACTACTGTCGTCTCTTATGTTGCGGTTTATCTGTCATAGCGCTTACGGGTCAATAAGTAAGTGGAAGACACCGCGCCTATACGCTAGCTCCTAGGCACGCCGGCACGGTAACTCAGTGTGTTAGGTCAGCGGGTTAGCTGCCAAAATAAAAACTGAGTTAATAGATCACTGGCGAACTGAAACGGGTGTCTTAAGACGTCCGCCTAGATCAGATACAACGAACGAAAACGAACAAAATGAGATTACGCCGGCACGGTAGCTCAGCGTGTTCGGTCAGAAGGTTAGCTGCCCTCTCTAATAAAAAGAACTGAGTTCACCGATCAACAACGAACTAAAACGGGTGTCTTACTATCTCCGCCCCGAACAGATACAACGAACGACAGCGAACAAAGTGAGATAAAAAAACGGGGTAACGTGCTTGCCTGTCAGGTGCATGCTGCCTCTGTTCGCCTTTCGAGCCTCGCCGAAAGCCAGATTTTTAATTCTTTTGTAGCAGAGCTTCAAGCTGGCAGAAACAAATTCAATGAGGGAATCATAAGACAACGCTCTAGCAAAATTCGTCTTGCTACTTTTAGGAACCCTTAGTGTCAAAGCGAATACCTTGAAGTACTGCAAATTGATAATGCCACGTTTTTGTTTTCTGCCGACATATTTGTTGTTATTGTGAATACATAATTTTATCTATGAACTGCCAAATTTTCATAATACTTGCGAAGCAAATCATGTGAAGTAACACGTAACCAACTTGTTGGGAAGGTGGAAAAAGCACTACGCTTTCTGGATGCTCTCTGTATCTTCCTGGATGTCGAGTAATACGACCTTCGAGTAAATGGTTAGAGATGAAGAATCTAGTGGTGAATGAACTCACAGATGAACTGAATGCAAGAGACTACTCTTGAAAAGAATAAGTAGACGATCTATTCACAATAAGACTTAGAAAATTTGCTAGTACTGTTAAACCTATGTGCACTGAACATTGTGAAAAAGTATTTAAAGACGATCCCCACAACAATTGGTGTAGTATTATTTATGGGGAAGCATGTCCAGCACACATACTGAAAAATTATGTTTCTCGGTGAAACCTTAGAGAGGGTTGTAGTGTGTATAGAGGTAGCCCTGGATGGAAAACTATTATGAACACCTCACATAAAGAATATGTTCCACTGCGAAAAATAATCTTATAAGCACTAGAAGCTGCTGTAGGGTAAACTGGGGTCTAAACCCAGTACCTACTGGATGCACATCCCTGCAAAAAGACCAATGACAATTTATTGGCCTATAATATGAACAAAGTCGAACAGAAGTTGGCTGCTAGGGAGTCTGGCAAAGTGCAGAGACTGGCCTGCTTTCACAAACAGATGGAATTAGCAGGACATCAACTCTTGGAATGGGTATTATGCTAGACATGCCCGCCTTACACCTGTGGCTTAAAGTGGGGGCAGCAGCAGGGACATAAAGGCTAAAACTGTGAAATAACTGGATATAGTTAGACTATACGGAATCCCAAATCAGTAAGGCGATGGCTGGAGAAATGCCGATTAACAACACAATAACTTCTAGCTGTTTCGATAAACGTTGCCATGTAACAGTTGGAAGCGGGGAGCAGTGGAAAAACGAACCATAATATAAACGAACATAATATAGTGGTTTACTGACAGGTCGAAAACAGATGAAAGTACCAGGTCTGGTGTATTGCCTAGAATCTCTTTAGAGATGATGGCCACAGTATTACACTTTTTTTTCTATCAGCATCTGCACGGTGGAAAATTAGAGTAGACCCTACAAAAATCGTAGCATCTACTTTTATTCAGACAGCCAAGCAGCTCTGAAAGCTGTATCAGCCCCTGCAACTAGATCTAAGGTCGTTGCAGAATGCCATGAAGCATTTTCTTTCGGACATGTCTGAAAGAACAGACACCACACATATATCCATATACAGGGTGTTTCAGGAGGAACAGTAGATATTTTAGCAGGTGGTAGTACAGACGAAAAAAATTCCATATAAATGCGTCAATTTTTTATTGAGTACAGAGATACAGCTGTTAGTACGTAACGCTAACAAACTCAAAGCAAAGGCAAATGAGGACATTCAAAGTTAATTTTCAAAAATTCACCAACCAACTTCAATGCAAATTTGACTTCTGTTGATAACACCACGTGTAGCTCTACTGAGGTCGTCTTTGCGTTCTTTTATGAGGGCTGCACTATTCATAGCCCGAACGATCAAATCGGCTCTTGGGTTTACTTTTAATTTGTAGACTTCGCCTTTAACCATCCCCGCAGGCAAAAATCCAAATAGATAAGGTCCGAGGACCTTGAAGGCCAAGAAAAGTGCCCATATCTAATGTTACACCTTCCGGGAAATGTTAGGTTTGGATAATGTGTCACCTGACGACTAGATTGTGCAGGAGCCCTGTCATGCTGGAGGAACATACGCATTCTTGTAGCCAAATGAACCTGCATATCGGTTCTTACAATAGTGCAACGGGTGCGCACTGGTTGGATGTAACTGAAGAGAGACTCCAACTCGGCTTGAGGTTAAGGGTGATTCCCAAGCGCATGGCCACGAACAGTTGCGAGCGGAATGTCATCGGAACCTTGTTGAAGGACCATGACATGCGATTGTTAGACCGACTGCAGAAAGTTCACTTTATAAATACATACATACTTAGCAAAATATATCGTGTCGCAGCAGTCTTACCGATACTGCAGGTCACTGCACATAATATATTAGCTGTAGCCTCTTGGTATGTGTGGAAACAAAATATCTTCAAAGTACCCTTTCACACGGCGACATTACAGAGGCAAAACGGAGGACTTGGAATTAAAGACGTGCTTTTAAACTAATACATGCCACTGAGACAGGCATCACGAAACTTCTGTTCCTCTCGTTAGATCCTGGGGATAGGAACGCTCCCGTTAATGTAGCATCCCAGCCTAGATTACTTCCGAAAGTACTATGGCGATTGGAGCTGTATAAGACTTCAACCAACACTAGAACCGTCTATTATTATATTACCAGACATCGTCTTCACAAATCCATTCCGGTAAATTAACCTACAAAAACTGGAGGAACGTCTGGAAAAATATCAACAATAAAATTCTAACAACTAGAGTCAGTGCCGTATGGTGCGACGTTGTAAACGAAACCATACCCTCAGCGGAACGATTATGGAAAATCAAATTGAAACCATCTCCATACTGCGACAAATGTCGGCTTGTAGAAACTGTAGCGCACATCTTCCTATGTGAAAATAGAATCAGAATTTGGAACTGGACTAGGAAGAAATTAGCACTATCAACAGAACCGCAGAAAGTCAAACACCGATAACTGAAGCTTTCCAACCCGACTGGAAATGTTACCCGTCCGCAAATAATAACAGTTATTTGTGGCTTCTGGGACAGTTTGTCTTTTACGTCGTAACAAACAGAACTTTGAAGAGTACATGTTTTATACTGCAGAAGAACATTCTACGCTGAAGAAGAATAACAAATATCAGGAATGGTTACAAATTTTTTAATCTATTGCTTTATGTGCGCTACGAAAAGGTGGACAGTTTTTTTGATTAGAAGAAGAATTCTATTCTTTCAGTTTTCTTGTTCCTGGAATATTCTTTTAGTTGGCTCTAAAATCAGAACTGTTCTAATTTGGCAAAACCCCTCAGCTCCGAAATTTTTTTCATTTGTTGAAAAATACATGGCTTCCTTACAGACCTCATATGCATCTAGTGCAAAATAACTTAAATTGTGGATGTATTTCTGAATGATTGTATGTTATGTATTTTTCCGTCACCCTTTTCACTGTTATAACTTATGTTCTACAAGGAACGCACGCCGCCTGGAGTGGCCGTGCGGTTCAAGGCGCTGCAGTCTGGAACAGAGCGACCGCTGCAGTCGCAGGTGAATGCTGCTTCGGGCATGGATGTGTGTGATGTCCTTAGGTTAGTTAGGTTTAATTAGTTCTAAGTTCTAGGCGACTAATGACCTCAGAAGTTAAGTGGCATAGTGCTCAGAGCCATTTGAACCATTTACGAAGTATACAAGTATTTACGAACAGTAGAAGCAGGATTGCAGCGAACTGATCCCTTAACCAAGTGCAACATAGAGTACAAGTGTAATGAGTCATTTCAGCTGCATTGCTGAGGGTAATATTTGCTAAGCAATTCATTGCAGAAATAATGTAATACCCACACGATGATCTTTGTAGTCATAATGTATCATTAGCAGCCCGCGAATGGAGTACTATGTTCGTTAAATCGGATTACTCAAGCTGAGGCCAAATAAAGAGAAGCGACGACGCCACAACACTATCTTTATTAAGTAGGTAGTCAGCGCTAAATAACGTGGGCCACCATTAACGTTACTGTAAGCAGTTTGACAGCATAACACCACCACAACTACTGACAACCTGAGCCATATCATCACGCAGTTGAACTCGCAGTGATTACAAGTTGCTGATAATTGTCAAGAATAGCGGAAAACGCCTCTGAAGTTCCATTTGCATTACGCCTAGGACGGAGAGAATCCTAAATAACAGTAATAGGTCATCCAGCGAAGAGAAGAGTCGGCGTATTGTCTCACGTTCTTGCAGTTTGATATTAATGCAGTTCCCGATAGCTTCACACTAACGGGTTATTTTGGCTATCGGAATACTCATATGGGAATTATAAAAGTGTAATTGCTAGAACGCTCAAAAACCTTAATAAGACCTCATTCTGGATTGAATCCGACTCGGAAAGCGACGTTAATTTGACGTTTCCATCCATCTCCTGACGTCTTACTGAATGAAGTCTGAACTGCACGCACTGTTGTGTTGCCTGCCGCATGGAATCTGTGATGTGTTGTGCCAGCTGGCAGTCATTGCTGAATACAGACATCTGCAAATATCCCCACTGCTTTAGGGGAAATCGTCTTTCTTGCAATTTTTCCATACCGTAATTAGCACAATAACATAAGGCTTGTTCTGCTGAAGAACTTGATGCCCACAAGTCCTGAAATAAGACTCTCCTAGCGGGAGTAATGCATGAAAGGAGACAGACTGTTGGAGAAAAGAATGGACAGCTCCGTGCTTTTTGCGTTTCTGATAGCGCCTACGATAAGAATCCGGTGTCATGTTATGCTTCACAACCTTAAACTGTTTATTTTCTAACTTCATACTAAAACAAAAGTAATGATATGAGAAGAGGAAATGAATGATATGCTTCTCAGCAACTTTAATTTTTCGTATTTATTTTCTCACTTCACGCCGGCCGGTGTGGCCGTGCGGTTAAAGGCGCTTCAGTCTGGTACCGCGTGACCGCTACGGTCGCAGGTTCGAATCCTGCCTCGGGCATGGATGTGTGTGATGTCCTTAGGTTAGTTAGGTTTAATTAGTTCTAAGTTCTAGGCGACTGATGACCTCAGAAGTTAAGTCCCCTAGTGCTCAGAGCCATTTGAACCATTTTTTTTCTCACTTCATACTAAAACAAGGGCGTTATTATGAGAAGAGATAATGAAATATACGCTACCAAGACATAATATTTCGTTGTGTGCTACTACTGCATACATGAAAGCCCTGCAGTTAATTTTTGTGTGTTGGATAAATTTTGATATCACCTCACATTCCTTTGTGAGAAGGTTCCTATTTTCTTGGGATTCAAATAGATTGCACATTTCATCACTGGTTAATATTCTGATGACTAATGACATGATACCCGTTGCAACTGCTCCATGGCATTGTGAGTAGAGTCTCACGTTGGTTACTATAAGAACACGCAGGCAGTGATATCCGCTCACTGCAGTCAGAGCCAAGGTGATTTCTTTCCGTTTATGGCGAAGCGTCTGCTGCAGTGTCCACGCTCAGCCAACATAAACAAATTGCGGCGGCATTGGACACTGCTAATCGCTGCACTTGTCGCGAGCCTCGACAACAAGAGCGCACTGTCTCTGCTAACGATACTATGGAGCTAATACATCTTACTTAACGTAATATGCAGGTCGTGAGTTGGGTAAAAATTCAGTTTGTAACTTCCCATCGCATTAAAATACTTTACAGTCATATTTGATACAATAATTTTTGTTGTTTGTCTCTCTAATGTTAATAGCATAGATTCAGATTGTGCGTGAACACGATAACACACACACACACACACACACACACATATACACACACACACACACACTCACTCCAGTGAGGGTGGCAACTACTGTGTGTTGAACAACACATGCTCCAGTGGATTCGTCAGTTGGTGTCGAATGGATGAGATTTGTCAATTACCTTGCATTGCAAGAATTGTAAGGAGGAGACTGAAAGTAAATGGACTTGTATCTAAAGAGTTGCGACAAAGCAAAGCTTGACCGACTATCAGATAACTGTCCACATGGGTTTTGTGGACGAGTATACTTTTAGTAACCAACCCACCCACGATCATTACGTAAGATATCTCGAAGGCGTAGGGGCATTGATTTCATTAAGTCGTCGACAGTGTAGCGTGATGGTTTACTTCCCACCATACGTATTCTATCTTCGTCCAAGGATCGCTTGCATTTGTAGGTCCACATGGCAATGACCTTGTTACCTCTGCCCACAAATTCTCTATCTGGTTGATGTTCGGTGATCGTGGAACACAGTTTTACACTCTCGTGGACCTGAAACCAATCTCGCACTGCTCTGCTATGAGGGATGGGGCTCTACCCCTGTAAATAAACTGTTATCTCGTTCGTTCATATATTTGTATTTAAATAACATATTAGTAGTAAGCACATTGTGTTACTATTTTCCATAGTGTTTAAGAATTCAGGCCCTGTCATAAATAAGTGATCTAGATTCAACCGTCCGATTAAGAACGTGGTTTACCCAGTCTATCAAATGATGAGAGTCGTATTCGGATATCCACAATAAGCCTGACTGGCTGAATCCAATTAGAACGATCTGGTATCGAAATGAAATTACAGAAATCGGATAACTTGAACGTCTGTATTGCAACAATGCTGTGCACATAAATTCCTATGATGGAGGAACAGGTAGCAACTGTCTAAGAAAAAGTGAGAAATATGTCTACTAGCAGCAATGTAACGCAATTATATCCCATATTTATGTGATGGAAATACTGAATCGAACAATGCACATCTATTTCAGTGGTGGGAAGATGCACCATATCGGATTTGCTGATGACATAATGACATTAATAATAATAATAAAAATCTCGTTTGCCCGATAGGTGAAACGCTCCCCCATATTGGTGGTACCGAGGAATTGAAATACTTGATGTGAACCAAATACTAACACAATCCTGACGGCTACTCAATCCGTTGAACCCAAAATCCACGCACGTCTGAGTGGAAATCACCACTACTCTGGTCACCGTCTGTTAGCTCAATGAGCTCGGCTGAAAATATTTGCTTCCAAAGGCTTCCACACCCTCTGGTCCTGTCCGGTCGTGGTATCACCCAAGCCAAACAATCGAAACACAAGCAAACATAAACTGTGCAAGCAAAGTCAACTTTACCCCAGATGGTACACAAACCGGTTGTCGACTGGCGGCAGTTGGATTTTCGGATTCTGGGGAGTCCAGGTTAGCACGGCAGAGAATATCGAAGATCCCTGGTAAATTTCCCTACAAGCAGAAACATGCATATGAAAAGTAAACATCGATACATTGGTCCAAGCACAAAAACTAAATAATCGTACGAAAGAAATCGAGCAACAAAAAATTCTCATCCTTGCTCTTGCACTGACAGTGAAACCTTGCATCACGGAAACCATTGCATCTTCAAGAGCAAAATACAACAAAAGGTAGCGAAAGGCGTACCAATCTTTGGCATTGGTTTCCTCGAACACAGATCTAACATCAACTGTGCCAAAGAAATCACACCCACCAACAATCGACTTATGACTATGCTCATTCAGAGCCCCTGTAAAAATTATGCACCCATCAATGCACATGCCCCCAACAAAATCGAAAATAAGAAAAACACCAAAAATGTCGAAAAATTCTGGAACACACTCGAAAATACTATGAGCAAAATTCACCAAGATGACGTGAAAATACTAATGGGAGACTTCAACTCTCTATTTGGGACAGAAAAATCCTCTAGAAAAATCATTGGTACAAATTCAACACACCGAAACGCTTAGACCAACGGCACACGTCTGACTGATATATGCCAAAAATTCAACCACAAAAGAATGTCTTCCCACTGTAGGAAAATACCATTTCTCAGGTAACATGCTTGGCTAACAGGTGCAAGCTGCTGTCGTTCGCCTTTCTAGACTCGCTGAAAGCAAGTTTTTTAATTATTTTGTAAAAGAGCTACAAGCAGGCAGATACAAACTCAATAAGAGAATCGTAAGATAACGCTCGAGCAAAATTCGTCTTGGTACTTACAGTAACCCTTAGTGTCAGAGCGAAAACCTTACGGTACTACCAGTTTCAAAATGCCACTTAAGTTTTCTGCCGGCATATTTGTTGTTGTTGTGAATACACAATTTTATTTATGAAATGCCACATTTTCATAATACTTGCGAATGATACAGGAAATGAAGTAAATACAGATCTTTTCGAAGTCAAAAGACAGTAATATCCCTCTAATTCCTGTTAAAATGGGCTCAATCGTCTTACAGACACTTAGTGATTTATTAAGATAGACTCCCGTCGTGATGTTTTTGTAGTATGCGGAATGTAATTTGTATTAGTACAGTGAATATTTTAATTGCATTTTCCGTTAGTATACTAATCGCAACAGTAATCATCAAAGAGAAATTAATCAGCAGCTGTATTTTCTTTCACGATATCTAAAACAATCTAACAGTGCTATAGTTGTTTACAAATTCTACGCCCGTAGAAACCTACTTGTTTTAACGATGTCATTAAACCAGTGTAGTTTTAAGAGTATTTACGTCTATAAATGAATTCCCTTGACGGTTGATCGATGAAGAGCGGGAGAGGTAGTATTTTATGAATATATGACGAGAGGAACAAGTGCTTGAGAGAGGACTTCACTATCAATACAAGTGTCTGAGAGACGGCTTTTCTATCAATACCCTGGATAGTTTTGTTTCTCAAATCAACAGAGTGAGCTATCATGCAGTAACATAGGTGATGTAGTTTTGTTGATCGATTTTTTTACACTGCGACCGAAAGGTGTCTCAGTTGCTGGCACGAAATTTCAGCTGTGTTGCACACACCGCTTGGGGCAGAATTCGTAGCCCAAAACACCCTTTTGGGGCTATCAGATGTAAAATATTATGTTCAGACTACTCTTTGCTCTAGTCTACGTCTTTGGTGGGTCTCAGCCTTTCATTTCTTCTTAGGAAGTTAACGATAAAGGCATCATAACACGTCACCAGTAACAGTACTGCATAGGAATGCTCAATGAGCAACCTGATAACGTTCAATAATAGTCACTCCGTTGATTTTTATTGTTTCGAATTAGAGCATGCAGTATTCCTACCCGTTTGCCTGTTGAATGCAAATGTCACATGATGGTAAAATGGTAATCTGTCACATATATCAGTAGTCGAGACTTCCTTAATGTGGAAAATCATTCATGCCAGAACGATCTTTGTTGAAACAATAATATATTTTTGTGGCGTATTTTTCCCAAAAGCACTCTCTCCACACACAGTTCAAATCTTTCTAGCTGCCTCCTCTACATTCACCCCTCTGTTATACCAAAAGTAAACGTTGTGTTGCAGATGTTACACCTTATTCCACTTGCGACTCAGTTTTACAATGCGCAACTGTAGTTCATGATTTTCAAGTATGCAAAATCCAATGCTTACCTGCAAGATGATAACTAGAACTTCAGATTCGAAAATGGCATTGATACATACACTGACAGCGTGGCGCCGCCTTCACATGGGCGGCGCCGGATTTCAGGTGGCGGTCGGCGTCTGGTCGGTGGCCGGTAGCCGGTAGCCGCTGCAGCGCGAGGAAACGCTCGAGCGTAAGGTGTTATGATCGCGACGCAGCCACGAGCTGTCGTGCGGAATTGTTTCTGGAACACTTGTTGTTGCGGGTGGGTAGAATGTTAAGCGAACTGTCTTAGATGTTCAATCAGACTCATAACTTGACCGAAATGTGGTAAAAAAAAATACAGTTGGACGCGAACATGCGACTCTTAGTTTAGAATGCACGACGATTACCGCAAGACCACGGGCTCACTCCATCCATATTGTTTCGGAAGTAGACAACAGTTCGTCCTAACACTTCTGCAGCCTTCAGCGTTGCCAGATCGTGCAGATTGCCGGACTTAGAGCTGTCAGGGGCGGTCAGTTTTATTGGCCACCTTAAGTTCAAATGGTTCAAATGGCTCCGGGCACTATGGGACTCAACTGCTGAGGTCATTAGTCCCATAGAACTTAGAACTAGTTAAACCTAACTAACCAAAGGACATCACAAACATCCATGCCCGAGGCAGGATTCGAACCTGCGACCGTAGCGGTCTTGCGGTTCCAGACTGCAGCGCCTTTAACCGCACGGCCACTTCGGCCGGCCCACCTTAAGTGAACGATTCGGACTTAGTCTCTGTGGCGGCCGGCCGGCGGTCAGTTTTAACGTCTAAGACTGTACGTTTGGAGTACAGCATTGTGTGGTTGTGAAACTTGGACTGTGGGAAAACCGGAACAAAAGAAAATCCAATCATTTGAGCTCTGGTGCCACAGACGAATGGTGCAAATTGAGTGGATGGTAAGGAATGAGGACGTTCTGCGCAGATTCTTAGAGGAAAAGAATATGTGGAAAACACTGACAAGGCGAAGGGACAGTATGATAGGAAATTTGTTAAAACATTAGGGAATGACTTCCATTGTACTGGATGGAGCCGCAGAAAGCAAAAACTGTAGAGGATGACAGAGATTGGAATACATTCAGGATATAACTAAGTGATACTCTGAGATTAAGAAATTGGCACAGGAATGCATTGCGGGCCAGATCAAACCAGTCAGAAGACCCAAAAAAAGGGCCCTTTCGTTGGCATCCGCGGCACCCTTACGGTACAGCGGTACACCGACTATATTCTTCGCCCCATTTTGTCGCCCTTCATGGTAACCCACCTGGCCTTACATTTCAGTATGATAATGCCCGTCCGCATACGGCAAGAGTTTGTACTGCTTTGCTTGTCTTTGTGCTTTCTAAAGTTTGTCCTGGCCAGCAAGGTCTCAGGATCTCTTCCGATTTGAGAAAGTTTGGTGGATTATGGGCAGTGCCCTCCAATCAGCGCGGGATTTTGTCGATCTACCACGCCAAGAGGACAGAATCTGGCACGTTATCCCACAGTAGGACATTCAGCAACTCTACAAGCCAATGCCAAGCTGAATAAGTGCTTCCATGGGTGCCAGAGTTCGAGAAACGCATGACTGTCTCTTTCTCTTGGATAAATCATACAGTTTCTCTGAAATTGCTATTTTTTGTTTTTCTCTACATGCACATCACATCTACTGGTTTCCGGCCCATTCGGATAATTCCTTCATGGTGCATCGTTTTTTTCTTAGAATGTATCTTACGTCTCCATACCCTTTGTTCAGTTCCGTCGAAAACTGTTGCAACCAACTGAGGAATAATGCATGCAACTTCAAAAGTTTTGCTATTCGTACCATCAATATCTTCACGTGGTTCGTTCGTAAAAATTTAGCACAAACTGCTTCTTGATGAACACAGCAACTTATCCCATCTGTCGATCCTTTTAATTTTTTCTCTTTCGTCGTTAACTAAGTCTTTAAAGTCATTCTGCAAGAGCCGGCCGTTTTGGCCTAGCGGTTGTAGGCACTTCAGTCCGGAATCGCGCTGCTGCTGCGGTCGCAGGTTCGAATCCTGCCTCGGGCATGGATGCGTGTGATGTCCTTAAGGTAGTTTGGTGTAAGTAGTTGTAAGTCTAGGGGACTGATGACCTCAGATGTTGACTATCATAGTGCTTAGAGCCATTTGAACCATCATTCTGCAAGGTGAAAGAACATCCAGCATCATTTATCCTGTAGACGTATGCGAACATTATACGAACGAAATGAAGACATTAGCTGACATTGGGCACTGAAATACATAATGAGCATTAATGGGGAGAGTTCAAAATTAGTGTTCGACTGGGACTCGAACCAAGAATTTACCGATCCTCGCGAAAGGTCTTCTTGACCACGTCAGCCATCCGGACACGTCCTTGACCAAATCAAATCCCCAGCTTACATGACATCGGAAAGCACAGCCATCACTTATACATAACGTGGGCGAGGCGACCCAATAATCTCTTCAGTGGGGATGCAGAACAGCTTCACCTCTCACAGGAATCAGCGATATGATGCGAGTAACAAGGGTAATGGGAAAGGGCACTCCGTCAGTATTGAGTGGGTAAGTGGAGAATTTGAGTCGGTTACACACACACACACACACACACACACACACACACACACACACACACACACACACACACCGATACAGATACACAATGAAACAAATCTGAGCGGGAAAATTCTTTTAAACGAATCACCAAAGCAGCCAAAATGAGAACCAAATTGACTTCCCAGTGAGGAAAATGTGCACTCCATTAAAAAGACTTAAAAATAGAAAATCTCGAGAGTCAGCGCATATATAATTAATTAATAATACACGGGGGTTACGCATATCTCACCAACTTCATACTTTGTTTAATAATATCATGAAGGAAGTCAGGATACCAAGAAAATGGAAAAAAATTATTACAATTTCAGGGTGTATAAAAGGAAATACACAAGTATTACGTATTTACCGGGGAGCTGCCCTCCTTGATAAGACCTTGAAATCGTCAAAATCAGTAATCAGAGACAATGTAGATTATATAGAAATACCAGAAGAACAGCAAGGATTCAGGAAGAACAAGTAGACGTTACTTTTGCTTTGAGGCAGATTGTGGAGAAATCTATAGAGTTCAGTAACGCAGCCTACTTGTGTTTCGTTGACTTGTCAAAAACCTTTGGTAGGATTAGAAAAAAAGAGCTTCATTCAAGATTTTAAACATGGCTGCAACAGCAACTGTTGAATTTCTTCACGATAAAGGATGACAGCCAAAAACAGTTGCAGGATAAAAATTTATTAAAATTTCTTGACCAAGTTTTCGGTACATATAAATATACCTTTCTAATGAAAGTGTCTTCCTGTTCAGGACTTTTTACTTCTGATGAATGTATATTTATATGTACCGAAACCTTGGTCAAGAAATTTTAATAAATTTTTATCCTGCAACTGTTTTTGGCTGTCATCCTTTATCGTGAAGCTTCATTCAAACCTGAATCGACAAGAGAATACCAATGGCTTTAGTGCAAATCGTAGAAGATACACATAACGGTAATAAAACGAGATTTAAAACACACTAAAGGTTCATAGATGGAGTTGCACTCGGTAAGGGAATAGACAAGAACACTCATTAAGCCAGCTCCTGTTCAGCTTTATAATGGACTGCAACATAGATTACGTAAAAAAGAAACCGGGCTATGAAGTGGGAAATAAAGTGGTAAATATTACATGTTACGCTAATGCTGCTGCAATGATAGAAAATAATGAGGATACTATGTAAATCAGAAACAGATGGTGTGTTAATTGCATAAGTGAGGTGTTTTAATTATCTAGGGTCTATTATCACGAGCTATGAGGACTTAACCTAGGAAGTGAAAAATCATGTGATAAAGGCAGTAATGGTAGCCAGATGCGCACAAAATACTGTATGAAGAAACAAACTCATGACAACTGTGGGGAAAATAAAAATATATAAAACAATGGTGCATCCTGTTTCGACAAATGCAGCAGAAACTACAGCAGCAACGAAAAACATAAAACAAAATGTAAGAGCAGTGGAAATGAAAGTGCTAAGACATATCCAAGGAGTAATCGTATGACAGAAAAAGAACACACGTGTCGGTAAGGGAACGATGTGTAATATAAAATATAAAATAAAAGGATGAAGACAAGATAATGAAACTGGGAGTATCATTTGGAACGGAAGGACTCCACAATACTAGCTAAAGCCGGTCGAAGTGGCCGTGCGGATCTAGGCGCTGCAGTCTGGAACCGCGAGACCACTACGGTCGCAGGTTCGAATCCTGCCTCGGGCATGGATGTGTGTGATGTCCTTAGGTTAGTTAGGTTTAACTAGTTCTAAGTTCTAGGGGACTAATGACCTCAGAAGTTGATTCCCATAGTGCTGAGAGCCATTTGAAACATTTGAACTAGCTAAAATTTGTAAACATGGACGGCCACAAAGGAAACGACTATCCTGACAACAACCTGAGACATGGGACAGCAGTTTGTCCAGTACATCCACAGAATGAGGCAGGGAAAAACGGGCAACCCTAGTCAGCAGGAGCAGCAGCAGCAGAAGAAGAGAAACCTGGTCCGGATTTTCGAGTCGTTCAAGGCGAGCGTTCGCCAGAAACGGAAGAATCCGGCTTGAGTTCCCGGTCCAGCACAAATTTGCTATTTTCTCCATTATATTTCAATGGCCATTGGCAGGTCATATCTTCATTACATTGTATAATGTTCATATATGGGTGCAGGATCGAAAATGGTGCCTGTTATTCAGATACAACACTTAATGAAAAGTCGCGCTATACCGGGTACTTCCGAGAAGGACCGAGCACACCTGAGACCAGACGAGATTGACCCACAGGTGCCCCGCACATCCAGCTTGCGTGCGGTTGACACGCCGTGGCTGTCCCCAGTCTAGACCGTCTAGAAGTAGCAGGAGAGAACCCATTTTTTAGCAATGTCCTGTCAGCGTAATGATCAGGAAAAGATTGGAAGCACCTTAATTAATGCTAAAACTTCAGCGTTGCTTCCAAG
Organism: Schistocerca nitens; assembly: GCF_023898315.1. Lineage (NCBI taxonomy): Eukaryota > Metazoa > Arthropoda > Insecta > Orthoptera > Acrididae > Schistocerca > Schistocerca nitens. The sequence continues at coordinate 1,066,632,743 of NC_064614.1, read as the reverse complement.
TTTTATATGAAAGAAAATTTCTACCCATTTCTGTGTGGTTTAGGGGGTTTATCTGTTAGACTCATATAAGAATGAACGTTAACTGGCACTTTTGTTCAATAACATTCCACGCAAAGTGTGATTTGCCAACAGTTATGCATTCAACAATTATTTTATTATGAGTCTAACTAAGTCAATGGGCACTTTAACAGCGGCAGTTAGCGTTTTTGCAAAAAAATTACTCTACAAAGCCCTCTTTACAACTACATCTTTCCGTCAGCACATGATGACTAATTTACTCTCGCATCTTTTAAAATCAAATACCATGAATCGAATAGTTTTTCCTAGAGACTCTTTGGTATTGTTGAAGTCCTACAACGTGCGACAAAGGCTTTGAAGTTTTTGCAAAGATCCCATTTCCTTGTATTGTTGGTAATATCACAGTGACAACTGTTTAATCACACATTTGCGCATATCATCAATGAAATACTTATTACTTAGGTTTTTGCTTCTACTTTGGGATTTTCTTGAACTGTTCGGCTCTGCATCTTGTCCCTCCTTTAGTAACTGGTACACCATTGCCAGACACTTAAATGTGAATTGCGGAGTAACCACGTAGATGTAGATATAGACGTACTTACTACACATTCCATCACCACCACCCCAGACGTCACTAAATTTTATGACATTAGCAGTAAGTCATCATGGCTTCTCAGAAATGCATTTTCGCACCAGCGTCCCATGATCACACTGTAAGGTAACTGCGCTCACTACTTCTGTGACAAAACTAGCTCCCACTGTATCCGTGTTTACATGTAGAGCAGCAAAAAATTGTTAACTATTATGGTAAACACGCCAAGGTGGCAATCGTATCACTGCAGTGAGACGATTGTACGGTATTACCGTATTACTAATTGCGAGAGGCGACCTCCGTTTCATTTATGATACAGCGACACTGCATTTCAGTTCTGATTATCCGCGCCCGGGAACCATTGTACAGATCGATGAGTTCCTATTGCATTGCCAGCTCGTTCGTCTGAGTTACTGCCAATTGATATGGGATCACAGGTTGGTGTTTATCTCTCTAGTTACCACTGTAAATGAGCTAACTGCCCGAATCAGTAATGTCTTTCACGATATGAAACTGCATTACACTACGTTCGACAGAAACTGACGGTCATTACTTGGGAAGTGTGAAGCATAAAATGTGGTAGAGGATAGTCTGGTACAAACTAACTACTGTATTCCTTGAGTAAAATTATTACTCTTTCGTCAGAGACGTAGTTTGCAATAATGGAACAAGAATATAGTCCCCGATGAAATACTATCTTTCGTGCAGGAGCTAACGATCCAAAAAGAGTATCGAGAAGATCCTCAACACAATTTGGCCTCTATCGTTTTGAGTATCTGGCTGTCATTAATTGGATTAGCTTTTATTCTTTGAACAGAGGTATACTAAGTTCGAGTACACTGCTGTATTCTAGCAGTCATTTCACTTGTATAGTCGTGCTCAAAAGTATCCGAATGACCTGAACTGCATTTCGCCTGATTCGCATGGAACCCACATAACGCAGCTTTCTAGCAGGTCCTCTAATCGCTCCTTGGTACAGTCGTTTGACTATTGAAAATGGTTCCAACAAGTCACCACAAGAAAACACTACTCTGTATCGCAATAACTCAAAATGTAAAGTAATACCACAATGCTACAAATATCAGGGAACACTTTATCACAGATAAGACTGTCCTTAAGGCTTGTAAGCTCACATTTATTACAATAAATGACATACCTGAAATGTTACCACTCTCATTATTACGTCAGATAGGTAATGCACGTAGTAATTCCGTCGTATTCATGATTTCCTCTTCAAAGTAACATACCGTACTTATTATTTAACACAAAATGAGATTAAAAATTTAAGTTATTTACGAGCAGCTAGTTGAGAATATGTATAAACTTCAAATGAAACGATGAACCGTCTAGTCCTGCATATGGATCCAAACCCAGGTCATGCAGATTAAGCAAAGATTTCGTGACTGACGGAAACTAACAGTCATTCCTGATTAGGCATACAGAGAGTGGTATACCTCGATTTTAGACGGTATCAGTTAGTAAATACCAACTTCAAATTACGTAACGCAAGCATTTTTAACGGACGCGAATTCCTGCCCAGCACCTATTGTCCCTGTTAACAAACTACGAGAGATGTTAAATATTGCTTCTTAACAAGTAACTTACTTTAATTGCCGTGAGGTAAGGCTTGTTGTCGGACAGGGATTCGAACCCAGAATCTAATCGGATAGATATCGACGCACAATCAACTGTGACATTTCGGATTTTCTCGGCAGTAGCTAGACGCTTTAACTGAAATGACGAGACGAAACATTAACTTTTTTCCTTCCCAGGACTCCAACCCGGCACCTAGCGCTGTTATATTCTAGAGAAAACGAACGTTAAATATGGGTTTGTTGCACCAGCAGCGACATGTGAGCATGTTTGAACTAGAAATAATATGACGAAGAGTTCAGTGCTGACTGGGAATAGAGCTCCACACATATCGTTGTTGACTACACACAAAAAGACGTCAGCTACCGAATTTTTCTCCAGCTCGGACTAACATCTTGAACTTACAGTGATCTCGCAAATAGTTCTGTGCCTCACTGGGAGTCAAGTCACATATCGTTAGTGTCGACAACGAATGAAAATACATTAAAAATCAAAATTATTATCCACCATCAGATAGGTGTTCTCATGCTAGAGCTTGATAATACATAATGAAATCTTTAGTGCCGGGCCAGGATTCGAACCCATTCACGCGCAATATGTGGAGATGTTGAGGAATCTGCAGTTATGAACAAACAACAAATTGTAGCCGAGCTGTATTGTCACGAAGGGATCAAATTCCGCATTAAGGATGGTCTGAGTTGCATTCCCAGTATGTGCAGTCTTGTGATGTCTTTAATAAATCGTCTTAACGGCACTAAATCGTGGTTTGTGAATCGTTTACAGACCGCACTCTGCCGCATTTCGCTGGTTCGACGGCAAATAGCTTACTGACAAATTTCACAGAAGGAAAACGGGGACGAAATGTCTCCCACTGGAAGGCCATGTTGTTTTATTTAAATGCTTACAAAATCAGGTAAAACGAACAGTCAGGTTGTCAGTATAAGCACATTACTGTTAGTATGACGTTGCACCCCCCAGGGCCTGCAACGATAAAGGGCCCGTTTAAGTCAGTCATATTGTATACAGAAGTGGAAGAGAGAGCACCACTAAATTCTACAATCCGTATGCATTGCATACACACAGAAATTACTGCTACAGTGTAGTTATGGAGCCCAATGAGTGAATTGCATATTTTCCGGTGAGAAACAGCACTGGCAAACAGTCTTCGCTACATTAGGTAACTTAATATGGTGTCACTCTGAGCTAGAATTTATGGTCAGCGACTAAGTGTAAGGTCAGTGAGTCGGATGCGAGTTTTGCAACTGTGAAATACTTTCCTACATTATAGAAGCGAATATTAAATTTGAACTAATATTGCGAAAATTTTGCACTTGGATGGCTTAGAATGAAAATCTATCTGTTTAACGAAAGGAAATCAATTGATTTCCTAAATCACTCTTTGTCATACACAACTTGAAACAGGTCGTATATCGGCAGGCAGTAAGATCTCTTGCCTTTTGGTTTGGGAGCACTCGATAGCCATTTGTGAAAATTTCAAAATGGCTTCACATCGAGCCTATGATGCCTAGAAGAGTTTTTACATCCTGCTGACATGAGAATAGCATAATCTCCGCGTCAGAAGCTTGCTTCTGCTTAACCATCTAATAGTCTCGCATTTTTTTCCACCGTGACTAATTTTGTAAGCTAAGCACATCATCCGTTACAGCACACTCCTGGGGCTGGAAAATGTGGCCACAATGGTCTGGTGGAACGAACTATCAGAGGTGCAATACGTGGGTTCAGGCATTTTCTTTTAAGACGCTAAAACAGATTTACTTTACCTCTGGTAACCTCAAGAGAAAGACGTTATAATCCAGAATCCGCATTAAACATCACGTTCCTTCATTACCAACTGGGAAGAGCCGGTTTACGTTGGGAAATGACATAGCGGAAGTCATGGTAAACAGAAATACAGTCGCCAGTAAAGTTACTTAGATTAGAAAATTTTATTGTATTTGATGAACCGATAGCCATTTAAAGGAACAGGGCTCTTATTTTACATGTACTTCATTGAACTAGAGACGCTGAAAAATTTGGTGCTGGACTGTGATTCGAATTCTTATCTCCTCTTTTGAGGATCTGAATTTCTCGGAACAGCATAGTTCAATCATTTCGTTCCTTTTCCCAAGACTGCAATCTTCTCTAGGTCTCCTCCAAAGGTAAGTATGTGGGTCCAAATCCTGATCCAATACAAAAATGTTCATAATTTCATTTCAAGCCCTATCACGTGCACACCGTCCTGCTAGTAAAAATTAATGTGCACTTTTAATGTCTGTTCATGTGTTGCCAACAATCGCAATAGGTGTCGTTATTTCTGGTCAAACACGCACACATCTTACCGTTGGTGAATAAGCAACTGATATTTAAGCTATATTCGTGGATGCACGGTAGGTGTGCAGTTCGACTGTCGCTTAGGCACAAAAGTTTGTAGCCTTATTTTAGATTCAAACACCTAGCAGCCGGTTAGAAAAATCGATACGTAACATTTAATTTTACTTAGTTAACAATCCGATTACGTGTTGGGTTCGTATCTTCGTCACAGAACTTCACATCGTGCACTTCATCTTTAAATGCATGCACACTTTGTTACTTCAGAATGGAGGTATAACAGACATCTTTCGTGGTTAGTTAACTGGGACTAAAGGGTCTTGATAGGAGTCCCGGTTTATTACAAAAATTGTCGTCTTTTATTTTCAGGTTCAGATTTGGTTACTGCTATTGGCAAAAATTTCAGTAATTCATGACTCTTCATGGCTAGTCATCAATATGATATGATTAGATTGGATTAGATTACATTAGATCAATTCTTGTTTCATAGATCATGAATACGATATTTCGTAATGATGTGGAACGTGTCATTTTAATGAAAGATTTCTTTACATACCATGATTCCATTTCTTTACAACAATTTTTTACTCTCTCTCTCTCTCTCATTCTTTTTGATTTTTATCACTCTCTATCTCTCTCTCTCTCTCTCTCTCTCTCTCTCTCTCTCTCTCTCTCTCTGTCACTCACACACACATATTCTTTTTTTATTTTTATTTGTTTGCTGTGCTCGACTATCGGCGAGGCACAAAAACGTCTGTGAATGAGTTTCTTAGTTTAGAGTACACTTACGAAAGAAATATAAAAACAACTATGTGAGTTACTGATTTATGATGCTTATTTTGCAGTCAGTTCTGAGTATTATTAGTAACTACGCTCCAGTCCCTAAACCTAGTCACAGAAATGCGAATCATGCGCATTACGTATTCCAGGCCGTAGCAGCCGCGACTTGGAGATACCAGCTATGGTCACTTCCCAGACCGCTGTAGGATCACATCGGTTCGTCTTCTTCCTGCTGGTACTGTAACTGAGATTTTGCAACACGGCAAGATGAGTTTGGCAACACTGTGATAGACGAGTTACTTCCTGGTGTGCACGGAATTAAGCCTCAAAGTTCACTTGATTTTACCTGTCATTTCCGTTGAATAATCTGAGTTATTATCGGTTGAGGTGTAACAAAAGATTGTAAATTTACGGTTTTCAGCCCAGGAAATAATTTACACGTGGAAATCGCAACTAAACTCGACCTTTAAATAGCGGTTTACGAGTTCTAGACACTATTGATCTCGTAAGAGGAAACGAACACATGTGCTTCTTTCCCAGCTCCGTGGTAACGTGCTGACCTGTGAAAAGGCGTTTGTTATGGTTCGCAGTTCCATTCCCACTGACTATACAGTTTTTTTCCCTTCTGTGAAAGAGCTACAAGCAGTCAGATCAAACATCGATAGGGGAATCGCAAGAAAATACTTTCGGCTCATAGTGCAATGATGAAAAACTTACAATGCTGCACAACAGTTAACTCCTCTGACAAGCAAATTTTGGGTTTCTAGGAATACAAAACTTTATTTATGAAATGCCACATTTGCACTGCACGACGTTTTCAACAAAGAAATAGCGCAATAGAGTAGCTCAAGTGGAAAGAAACTCTTCCTATTTAAATTTCTGCATACAACACTGTTGGCAGTTCTGTGTAGGTGGCAGTTAGGTGATTTTATTCCGGTGATTACAAAATAAAGTCGAATGTATGCACTAGGAAGCCGAGGCAGCTAGTTCATGGTGATTCGGTCAACCAAGTAAATGAATTTACTGAACATGCTGCAAATTACTACAGGGAGCCTGTGTTTCAGAATTCTCACCAGTGTGCCGCAACGGCGTTACGATAGAAAAATTAGGCACACAGAAGAGGGTTTGGTGGTCTGTTGGATAGATGATATGTTTGTATATCTATGGTCTGGGTTCGATTCCAACTTCTGTCAATGATTTTAGATAGGGAGAGACAGATTCCATTCTGTTCTGGTTACACCAAGTGAAGAAGATATAATGGCATTGTGGTCTGAAATTAAAATTAAATATGATATTTCTTCTCTACCAAGTAGACGTTAGGTTGAACCACAATAAAGTCTGGAGTGCCGACATGTAGAAACTCTATCACCAGTAACCTTTCTTATACTAGTTATTTATTTCTAGTGACGAAACAAACGCTATGTAGGCTCACAGGACACTTATTCCATCTTTTATCTGGGCTTCTGTATGTCGATAAAATTGTTTCTGAACTGGGAATGCAACTCAGACCATCCTTAACGCGGAATTTGATCCCTTCGTGACAATACAGCTCGGCTACAATTTGTTGTTTGTTCAGAACTGCAGATTCCTCAACATCTCCACATATTGCGCGTGAATAGGTTCGAATCCTGGCCCGGCACTAAAGATTTCATTATGTATTATCAAGCTCTAGCATGAGAACACCTATCTGATGGTGGATAATAATTTTGATTTTTAATGTATTTTCATTCGTTGTCGACACTAACGATATGTGACTTGACTCCCAGTGAGGCACAGAACTATTTGCGAGATCACTGTAAGTTCAAGATGTTAGTCCGAGCTGGAGAAAAATTCGGTAGCTGACGTCTCTTTGTGTGTAGTCAACAACGATATGTGTGGGGTTCTATTCCCAGTCAGCACTGAACTCTTCGTCATATTATTTCTAGTTCAAACATGCTCACATGTCGCTGCTGGTGCAACAAACCCATATTTAACGTTCGTTTTCTCTAGAATATAACAGCGCTAGGTGCCGGGTTGGAGTCCTGGGAAGGAAAAAAGTTAATGTTTCGTCTCGTCATTTCAGTTAAAGCATCTAGCTACTGCCGAGAAAATCCGAAATGTCACAGTTGATTGTGCGTCGATATCTATCCGATTAGATTCTGGGTTCGAATCCCTGTCCGACACCAAGCTTTACCTCACGGCAATTCAAGTAAGTCATTTGTTAAGAAGCAATATTTAACATCTCTCGTAGTTTGTTAACAGGGACAATAGGTGCTGGGCAGGAATTCGCGTCCGTTAAAAATGCTTGCGTTATGTAATTTAAAGTTGGTATTTACTAACTGATACCGTCTAAAATCGAGGTATACCACTCTCTGTATGCCTAATCAGGAATGACTGTTAGTTTCCGTCAGTCACGAAATCTTTGCTTAATCTGCATGACCTGGGTTTGGATCCATATGCAGGACTAGACGGTTCATCGTTTCATTTGAAGTTTATACATATTCTCAACTAGCTGCTCGTCAATAACTTAAAATTTTTAATCTCATTTTGTGTTAAATAATATGTACGGTATGTTACTTTGAAGAGCAAATCATAAATACGACGAACTTACTACGTGCATTACCTATCTGACGTAATAATGAGAGTGGCAACATTTCAGGTATGTCATTTATTGTAATAAATGTGAGCTTACAAGCCTTAAGGACAGTCTTATCTGTGATAAGGTGTTCCCTGATATTTGTAGCATTGTGGTATTACTTTACATTTTGAGTTATTGCGATACAGAGCAGTGTTTGCTTGTGGTGACTTGTTGGAACCATTTTCAATAGTCAAACGACTGTACCAAGGAGCGATTAGAGGACCTGCTAGACAGCTGCGTTATGTGGGTTCCATGCGAATCAGGTGAAATGCAATTCAGGTCGTTCGGATACTTTTGAACATGACTGTACGTAAGCGTTTGGCAGTGCACTGTTGATTTGGCTACAGTACTTTTTGTCTCTTTATCGTCGTGCGCCTCCGTAGCAGATGGTCAATACGACGGTCCTTCATGCGGTGTACCTGGGCTTGATTTCCTTTAGTACCGTGGAACTTTCCTTGGTGGGAGGGCTGGGCCGCGGTGTACCCAGCTGCGTGATGCCAACTGAGGACCTACTTAATTGAAAGATTGTGGCTCCAAAGGTGTTAACCACAAACTTTCTCATTATGGTGTCTTTTGTATTTGTAATTAAAACGTTACATGAGCTATTCAACTTTGTCATCAGTCTTTCCACTGGATTGAAACCCTTCGTTTCAGAGTAGCTCTTGCACCACACACCATTAATTATTAATGGGTGTGGTAGAATCTCTGTCGTCCTCTGCAGTGTTACCCCTCTGTGGCTGGCTCTAGTACGGTGAAAATAAGTGCCTCGTTCTATCTAGAGGTAGCGTCTATGACTAATAAACAAAACGTCCTCGGTCTCGGGTTCGAAACTCATCACCACTTTAATTTCCATTAATACTTACATTGGTGGCCCAAGAATTTCAGCATAAGAAGTCACCCTCAATCTTCCAATGGCCTTATCAAAGAGGGTGGAGGAGCTGACACAGGCACTCTCTTGTCCTAGGGGTGGGAAACTGGCGCGAAAGGCGGAAGAATCAGCAATGATCAACAGCATGATGATGCAGAAGGCAGTGGAAACTACTTACACCAGGCAAATTAGGAAAAATCGGTGAAAAATTTATAAAATTTTGAATCATTGAGAAAACACTCTTAGGGGATGTAAAAGTAAAAAACCAAGAAATTTCCTGCCCTATCGGGAGAGTTGCCCGTCCCCCCCCCCTTAATATAATTTTCCTTTTTCTAAATTTTACGAAAAACGGTTTATTTAACGAAGTTATCTGTATGTCAGAAAATTTGGTTAAATTCTACCTAGAGAACGTCAAATGCACGTTTAAGCAAGGTAATTAGTTTATGAGTGCTAAAATTTGAAGATAAAAAAATGGAATCTCCTTTAAAAGAGAATTACTTATACAGAACAATTTTGTTTTACAGTCTTTTACTTTATATTTATACAACTTAAATTATTGAAATGAAAATCATTTCCCATGAAAATTAAGAATTATTGTAAAACTAATCAACAATTACTTTTGTTGTGATACATTTACAATTATAGGTACAGCATGTAGACAATGAAAATACCACGGTATCTATCAAACAAATAAATTCTTGTAATTTTTTTTTACATAAAACCATCACCCAAATCTTCTTTCAAATCACTGCGAGGCACATTAGTGCAGCTTTGCCCACAAAAGTTTTTACACATTGTTGTGCAATGTTGGTCAACCTTCACACATCCGCACTTTCTTCCCCAGTCCTGAGTGCAGCCGCATGAAAGCAGTAGCATTACTTCCTCAGGAGCAGGTGGTCATTTCACGTGAATCGGTGAGAGGGATGAGTTTCATTCCCTCCAGCCCCAGTTTCTGGGATCCAAGTTGTTCCTCAGCAGTAGCTGGACTTGTATATAAACTTGGTAACAGTGGAGACGTCCTGCACCTGTAGTGGGGGACAAACGAGGGAGTATGACAGCATCGTTCGCCTGACCAACATTTAAATCGAGTGGCATTCAAGTTGTCATCAGGACGCTATACTGTTTTTGTGTAGAGAGCGAGTATAAATTTTTCTCATGCTTTTGCAATGGTATCAGGAGAGGAAGCAGGATCGCTGAACATCCGTGGAATAGTATGAAAGCTACGGTCGCAGGTTCGAATCCTGCCTCGGGCATGGGTGTGTGTGATGTCCTTAGGTTAGTTAGGTTTAAGTAGTTCTAAGTTCTAGGGGACTTATGACCTAAGATGTTGAGTCCCATAGTGCTCAGAGCCATTTGAACCAATAGTATGAAGTTTGGGATACCGGTTGAATAGTCGGAAGGACTTTCCTTTCTCAATCAAGGCTGAAGTGCTGTCGCAACCACTTACTGCATGAAGAAACAGTTCTGAATTCTAGCATTCATGAATGAGTAATGAGTTACTTAGATCTTTGGAACTGTAACTCATTGTTCTGATGCTACATTTACCTTCCTTCAACAGGGTTATGCGCGGGTCGTCTGGAGCAAGAGCGATAAGTACCACAAGAATATCTACATCTGAACCACTATATTGACTTCTTGGCAAAATTTTGAGGTATTTATTGCTTTTGCAACGATTTCAACATCTGCATCGTCGGCAGGAGTCCTGGTCTCAATACCAGAACTGTCTAATTTTTTGCAAAATCAGTGTAGTAAAATTTCCTTATTGCTGAGGTTGCTAAGAAAGATGGGCTGTGATTCAGCACATAACGTCTCGTCATTAAAGAAAATTTCTCGTGAGGTCCTCTACATAGTTGGCCTTTGGCGTTCAATAGTTTTTACGTTCTGAGAACTTTCTGAATATCCGTCAAATACAACAGTAACACGTCTCTGAGTATAGGCTATTAAGATTTTATAAATTTCGTCAAATTTCCATTCTCCGACCACACGACATGGTGGATAAGGAACCCTCCATCTGTAACAAAGAATTTCGATTCATTATTGTCATATTCTTTTCAGGTACTTGCTTGAAAAGATTGTGCAGCGACGACCTTTTTGTTTTCCTCATCAATCTACTGCTGTCAAACAGAGACATTGGTACACTCTATAATTCGTACGTGAGGCAACCCTTTAATCATCAGTTGAATGGAACGTGCACAGTATTCTCTGAGGTAACTGCGTTGTATCTACTTCAGCCATACTTTTTTTTTCAATCCTAACAATTGACATACACATTGTCCTGATCATGCTTGATCACTTAGGCTTCAGAGAACCAACTTTTGGAAAGACAGTAACTATTGTTCGAAGACCTTCTTTACCAACAGTCAAAGCATTATAGCAGTTTACTTTCTGAGAAGCTACTAATCCAGATCCTAATACATAAAATTGCTCCTTATATACACAATGAGTGGTTTGAAACTTCCTGGCAGACTAAAACTGTGTGCCCGACCGAGACTCGAACTCGGGACCTTTGCCTTTCGCGGGCAAGAGCTCTACCATCTGAGCTACCGAAGCACGACTCACGCCCGGTACTCACAGCTTTACTTCTGCCAGTATCTTGTCTCCTACCTTCCATACTTTACAGAAGTTCTGCTGCGAACCTTGCAGAACCAGCACTCCTGAAAGAAAGGATACAGTGGAGACATGGCTTAGCCACAGCCTGGGGGATGTTTCCAGAATGAGATTTTCACTCTGCAGCGGAGTGTGCGCTGATATGAAACTTCCTGGCAGAATAAAACTGTGTGCCCGACCGAGACTCGAACTCGAGACCTTTGCCTTTCGTGGGCAAGTATTCTACCATGGTAGAGCACTTGCCGGCGAAAGGCAAAGGTCCCGAGTTCGAGTCTCGGTCGGGCACACAGTTTAATCTGCCAGGAAGTTTCATATCAGCGCACAATCCGCTGCAGAGTGAAAATCTCATTCTGGAAATGAGTGGTTTGTTGCAACCATAGCTGCAATGTTCTGCGAATTGTCATGAAAAGCGCCATGAAAGTTGGTCTCTTGAGGGCGGCATCTTTTTCGAACAGGAGGGGTTCGACACTAATTTAGCATAGCAGTCTTGATGATAATGGACTTCTGGAGCTACTAAACACAAAACACTATTGATACGTTCGGCAACCTTTCTACCGAAATCATCTCTGCTTTCTCCAACAGCGTTTGTTTCACAGTTAAAGGGCGAGCTTCAAACACTTCAAGGCGTTAGTGGAGTGGTTTCTTTGTTTCCGCCTCTACGTCACACTTTTCAGCACATATGAAACAGTCTTTTTTTAAATTAAATGGATAAGAGACAGAGGATCTCAAACTTTTATTATTTGCTTGAGAAACAATCTGATTAATAAGTTTCCTTATATTACGTTCCCAATTATATTCAAGTCGACATACTTTATGCACTTCAATCAGTCCAGCGTTCTATGGAAGATTATGAGTGCCATCCTTCCGTCCCTTGCTGACGCGTATCAGAGTTTCCAAGCCCTTCGTCACTATTGATGTCTCTCCTTCCGAAACATATTTACCACAAATAAAACCGGCAGTACGGTGTAGCATTATTATTTTCTCAGTCCAGACAAAAGAAATGAGACTAAGAAGAAGCACTTCCTAACACCACAAACTGATAAATACTGTCACAAAAACAGAACTCTCTGGCGGTACTTTGACAGATCACAACATTAACTCAACTGAACTGGATGGTGGGTAGGAAGAAACGGCAGCGACAATAGTGGCAGGGGAGCGCTGAAAGAAATGGATGAGGAACTTTAGGTATTCACTGTTGGCTCATACTCCTGATTTCAATAGTACTGGTCACAAAAGAAATATCAGCAAGAAGAATATATAGGCTAAGAAATCTTTCCATATATTTAATCACGATTTTCATTTAAATACTTTGGTAAGTAACAAAAATTTCAAACTATTACGTTAACAGAATTCTGTTCCAATTCTTATACAACAAATACCATTCGTATAAAAGAAAAGATGCACAATATCTTTTACGTGTAGAATTTTGTGAGGACTGTATTTACTAACAAGAGCTCTGTACGAAAAATTAGCCTTTTTTCGTATAAATTTCAAATATGGTACAAATTGACTTTTGGTGGGGATAAAGGGGGATGCATCCAACCCCCCCCCCTCCCCCCTCCGAACGGGAACATTTCTGTTTCTTATTACTACACCTCATATGAGTATTTTCCCGAAGTTTCAAAAATTTATAAATTTTTCCCCCATTTGGTGATTTTCTTACTAATTTGCCTGAGATAACTGTATCAAAGACACCTAACGTGTATCCAGAGCACATGTGGCCTGTGACTGAAAAGTGTCATGATGATCTCCTTTGACAAAAGATTGCCCTATTCGGATCTCCGGGAGGGGGCGGCCAAGAGGGAGGTGATCATGGGAACAAGTGTGAATAACCAACGCAAGGTTAACGTTCTACGAGTCGGGGTGTGGAATGTCAAAAGCTTGAACGTGGTAGGGTAACTAGGAAATCTGAAAAGCGAAATGCAAACGCTCAATCTACGTATAGTTGGGGTTAGTGAGATGGAATGAAAAGAAGAGAAAGATTTCTGGTCAGATGAATATAGGATAATATCAACAGCAGCAGAAAATGGTATAGCAGAAGGGCAAAGGGTGTGTTACTGTGAAAATATCAGTGATAGCGTAGTTCTTACCAGAACCGACAGCCAACCAATACCGACAACGATAGTTCATGCATACATGCCGATGTCGCAAGCTGAAAATAAAGAGGAAGGAAAATTATATCAGAATGTAGAAAGGGTAATACAGCACATAAAGCGAGATGAAAATCTAGTAGTCATGGTGGACTGGAATGCCATTGCAGGGGAAGGAATAGAAGAAAAGGTTACAAGAGAATAAGGGCTTGGGAGAGGGAATGAGACACGAGAAAGACTAATTGAATTCTGTAATAAAATTCAGCTAATAATAGCGAATACTCTATTCAAGAATCACAAGAGAAGGAGGTATACTTCGAAAATATCAAGTGATACGAAAAGATTTCACTTAGGTTACATCGTGGTGAGACAGAGATTCCGAATTCAGACACTGTATTGTAAGGCGTACCCACGAGCGAGTACAGACTCAGATCACAACGTAGTAGTGATGAAGAGTAGGCTGAAGTGTGCGACATTAGTCAGGAAGAATGAAAACGGAAAAAAGTGGGATGCGGAAGTACTAAGAAATTAACGAGATACGCTTGACGTTCTCTCAGGCTATAGATACAGCAATACGGAAGCGCTCTGTAGGCATTACAGTTGAATAGGAACGGAGATCTCTAAAAAGGGCAATCACAGAAGTTGGAAAGAAAAACGCGTTTTCCAGGTCGACAAATTATGATTATTAGATTTTGGTCTCCCTTTACATAGTGCATTACGCGTGCAGTGTTCTCTTATACTTTCTGTATTAGTTCACCTTTTCCTTGTGATGCCCTCCTGAGTGGGACAGTGGACAGAAAACCCCTGCTGACTCTTCATGTAGGTGGACTGCAAATTTTAACACAGTAGCAGCGAGTCTGAAGGCTCGATGCTCGGTCCCTGCTAACTCATAAGAAGTGAAATGGAAGTGTGAAACGCGATAGTGCCTACTGTCACGGCCATCACTAGAGCCAAGCAATAACGGGAACACAGTGACACAACGAACTCTTACAACCGATTACTTCAAGGACACCTCCGAGGCAGGTGCCCTGTAGTGTGTATTCCATTGACCCCAAACTACCGCCGTTGGTGGTGTCAATCAAGAGCTTTCTGATGAAAGCTGTTCTGTCTCGGTGCCACTGATGGCCCGTATGTTAGACGGAGGCCAGGTGAGCTCGTGCAACCTACCTGTCGGAGACCTAGACACACTGGATCTTCAACTTGAGTTATGATGATGGGGGTACAATTTCGTTATGACAGCACGAGCACTCTCGTGGTTGTCCCATACACCCTTCCGCAAATCTGTACGACAGTCTGGTGGTCCAGCCTGTTGTGCTGCCCTTCACGAACAGCATCATAGTGGATGGTTTTCAACAAGATAACACTCGTTCGCGTACCGCTGTTGTAACCCAACATGCTCTAAGGAGTGTTCAGATGATTTCTTGGCCTGCTCGATAATCACATCTGTCTCCAGTCGACCACATATGGAACAAAATCGGACTCCAGTGTCATCCACAACTAACATTATCCTGGTGTTTGCACCGGTTGTTTATGAACAGCATTTCACATCTTCAGTGGCTTTCCTCTTGCTTATAATGATCTGGGTCCGCAGATCGTGGTCTAGTGGCTAGCGTTGCTGATTCTGGATCACGATGTCCCGGGTTCGATTCCTGGGCGGGTTGGGGATTTTCTCCGTGCGGGGACTGGATGTTTGTGTTGTCCTCATAATTTCATCATCATCCTGAAATTGGCGACATGGGACTGAGTAAAATTTGGGAAACTGTACGGGCGATGATGACCACGCCGTTCAGCGCCCCACAAACCAAACGTCATCATCATCATAATGACCTATAAACTTGCAACGTTAATCACTAAAATAGTTACCTAAACAACAGGATTCCAGAAATTTCATTACTCCGTGTTAATTATGTTTTGGAACAGGGACTTTTTCCATTAGTTTAAGTACCATAGTTTAGTTTCCTATACCGGTAAGCAATTTCCATATTGAGTAAATATGATTGCTAAGGAACTGAGAGCAGTCTTCCGTGATTTAAAATCCACTCGTTTGACTGTATTTATATAGAAATACGAAATATCTATTTAGTATGGCCCGACTAAATGAAGTATTTAATGGTACTACCGCTTTACTCACTCACTGCGCAGTGAATTAAAGGATCAGACGCATCACTCTAGAGTTATAAATTCGCTGTAACGCTAAATTATTTTGTTTGTAAAATAAATGACCGTATGTCAATATCCTCCTACTTATGGGAAAGATCGACTCGTTTCCATTTCTTGCAAGGGTTCCGCTGGCGAGAGAGAAAACTGTGGTGAGAGAACCTCACTCCGTAGCTGTGAAGCCAGAGTTACTGCTTGAATTTTCTTATTCTAACAGGTGGCGCGGAAACGTAAATTACTTTCTAACAGGATTGCTCCAAGCGTCCTCACGATATCAGGGAACTTTCGAGGTATTAACTTTATTTTTTTCCATGTTATTTCTAATGAAATGGGCCCCATTTTTTCACCAAACCACTTCGTGTCCAATAATGCATGCTGATTCCTCATCTCAACAGCTGCGAAAACTTTTGAATGGAGGAGTCAGATTTTCTTAACTTTTGCACCAATTGGAAATAATCGTTTCTTTCCTTCCGCAGATGCTGATGAGATTAATGGGGCTTGCACGTAAGTATCAAAGTACATATTCTTATCATGATAGGCAGAATCAAGCACCATTGGAATCTTGAAGTACAGCCAGCGTTAATTACTATTCAAATAACAACAACGTTGTTTGCCCATGTGAATCAGCTGAAGCAGTCTTGTAACGTAATTTAACGACTTCGGGCTTCCTGCAAAACAACTTAATAATCAAATAAAATTGGAAAAAGCGACATCATGCAGAATAAGTAGACGGATGAAACATATGGCACCGCTGTGCCCTAAGAGGCACGGTAATAAAATACCAAAAAGCTGTTTGATTTATTTTCTCATGCGCCACAAGAAGATTAAGCTAAAGTAGATTGCCGGGTGGAAGTAAGTTGTAAACCCAAATGTAAAGAATAAAAGCTGATGGTAAAAGATCTGCACAAATTATTAAGTAATTATATAGTTGTAGACTATCACCAATGTTTTTCAACACGTACAATGAAGAACGAATGAAGTAAGTGGACTGATATTTCAGATGATGAAAAAAGTGCAATTTAGAAACTCAGCAACTTTAAAAGTAACACATATGACATAGTTCTTCCAGCCAGATGTGAAGCAGACTTTAAAAGCTACTGAAAAGTATGTGTGTGTGCGTGGGCAATAGTATGAGTTAAAAATAATGTAAAGACGAAGATGGTGAATCATAGTGGAAAGATAAACTATGACTTACTGAAGATCGAAATAGGAAAGTTCACTGAAGTGGAAGAAATTAAATAATTGTGAGGTTACATTTGGTGACACGAGTAAGGAAGATACAAAAAGTAATTTTCTACAGGGAAAGAACGTACATAACTCTTAAATTACTGTCATGCGATTGTTGGGAACCTTCATATTTTCTTATTGGATGATAGTGCACGCTGGTTATTTGTAATTTCCTGATTACTTACAACATGAGACGTATAATTTCACGTGTAGAGGTAGCTAACTGTCTGGATTATTAGAACCTATGAATTATTCCGTATGGGTCCGTAAACAAAATTTCTTGTAACAGGCCAACATAAAAATTACTTAAGGAGATGCATAAGACTGAGTTAGTAGAGACTAACTATGGTGCTCATTATCGTGTCTTATTATAATGGCAAACTAAAGAGAGTGGTTCATGGTGTGGGTTCCTGTAGTCATGTCCTAGTTCATGAACGATGGGCAACGTATAAGTGGCCAAGTAAGTGGTCCCGACAGTCGTGATACCAGTTACTTTGGAATAAGGCTGGTCATCTCGGACATATTCTGAGTCGTGGTCACCTTTGTGCTCATACGGCAAAGACTACCAAATCCACCGGTTAGTCCCTCGGCCGTTAGGGGTAAAACCCAATGGGACTCGGGGCAAGTAAGGCTAGCAACCTGCTTCCCTGGTACTTTAAATATGATGCTGGCAACAATCAGAGCAAAATGCCTCGGACCTTCGGAGGTGACGGAGTCCCACCTCTAACTGACAAACCAGGGACTCCTGAGATACGACTTGGCAAACAAATGGTAATGAGCTGGGGAGCTATTAATATCAATGGGGGCTACTCCGGGAAGAAGGTAGAGCTGGCAGAGGCTGCAAGTAAGATGGGGCTGTTAGTGACATTCGGGTAAGGGGTGAGAAAGAAGAGGAAGTGGGAGAATACAAGGTCAACCTGTCAGGAGTCAAAGCAGGAATAGCACAATAGGGTGTAGGGCTTTACATCAGGAAAGAAATGGAACCCAGCGTAGTTGCAATAAGGTATGTAAACGAACGACTGATGTGGATAGATTTGACAGTGTCTAGCATGAAAATTAGGATTGTGTCAGCATATTCGCATTGTGAAGGGACAGATCAAGATAAGATGGATAGTTTTTATGAGGCACTCAGTGATGTAGTTGTTAGAGTAAAGGACAAGGACAGTGTTCTGCTCATGGGTGATTTTAACGCCAGGATTGGAAGTCGAACAGAAGGGTATGAAAAGGTTATGGGTAAATTTGGAGAGGATATGGAGGCCAACAGGAACGGGAAACAACTCTTGGATTTCTGTGCCAGTATGGGCTTAGTAATCACAAACTCCTTTTTAAACATAAGAACATTCACCGGTATACTTGGGAAGGCAGGGGAACCAGATTGTCATTGACTATATAATAACAGATCAGGAATTCAGGAAGGCTGTGATGGACACACATGTATTCAGGGGATTCTTTGATGACACTGATCATTATTTAATCTGCAGTGAAATTGAGAATGTGAGGCCGAAAGTGCAGGAGGTCAGGTCCATATGTAGGAGGATAAGAGTGGAGAAACTTCAGGATAAGGAAATCAGGCACAAGTACATAACAGCGATCTCAGAAAGGTACCAGTTAGTTGACTGTAGTCAATTACAGTCATTGGAAAAGGAATGGACAAGGTACAGGGACACAGTACTTGAAGTGGCTAAAGAATGTCTTGGAACAGTAGTGTGTAAAAGTAGGATGAAGCAAACAGCTTGGTAGAATGATACAGTCAAGGCAGTCTGTAAGAGGAAAAAGAAGGCATATCAGAAATGGTTACATACCAGAACCCAGGTAGACAGAGAAAGTTATGTTGAAGAAAGAAACAAAGCCAAACAGATAATTGCAGCATCCAAGAAGAAATCGTGGGAAGGCTTTGGAAACAGGATGGAGACTATGGGTCAAGCTGCTGGAAAACGATTCGGGAGTGTAATTAGCAGTCTTCGAAAGGGAGGTAAGAAGGAAATGACACGTATTTTGGACAGGTCAGGAAAACTGCTGGTGAATCCTGTGGATGCCTTGGGCAGATGGAGGGAATATTTTGAAGAGTTGCTCAATGTAGGTGAAAATGCGATCAGTAATGTTTCAGATTTCGAGGTGGAATGGGATAGGAATGATGATGGAAATAGGATCACATTTGAGGAAGTGGAAAAAAAGGTCAATAGATTGCAGTGCAATAAAGCGGCTGGGGTGGATGAAATTAAATCGGAACTCATCAAATACAGTGGAATGTCAGCTCTTAAATGGCTACACAGGATAATTGAAATGGCCTGGGAGTTGGGACAGGTTCCATCAGACTGGACAAAAGCAGTAATCACACCAATCTTTAAACATGGAAACAGAAAAGATTGCAACAACTACAGAGGTATCTCTTTAATCAGCGTTGTGGGTAAAATCTTCTCAGGTATTGTTGAAAGGAAAGTGCGAGTATTAGTTGAGGACCAATTGGATGAAAATCAGTGTGGGTTTAGGCCTCTTAGAGGTTGTCAGGACCAGATCTTTAGCTTACGGCAAATAATGGATAAGTGTTATAAGTGGAACAGGGAATTGTATCTATGCTTTATAGATCTAGAAAAGGCATATGACCGGGTCCTAGGAGGAAGTTATTGTCTGTTATACAAGATTATGGAATAGGAGGCAAACTTTGCAAGCAATTAAAGGTCTTTACATGGATAGTAAGGCAGCAGTTAGAGTTGACGATAAATTTTGTTCATGGTTCAGAGTAGTTTCAGGGGTAAAACAAGGCTGCAACCTGTCTCCACTGTTGTTCATATTATTTATGGATCATATGTTGAAAACAATAGACTGGCTGGGTGAGATTAAGATATGTGAACACAAGATAAGCAGTCTTGCATATGCGGGTGACTTAGTTGTGATGGCAGATTCGATTGAAATTTTGCAAAGTAATATTTCAGAGCTAGATCAGAAATGTAAGGACTATGGTGTGAAAATTAGCATCTCCAAAACGAAAGTAATGTCAGTGGGAAAGAAATATAAATGGATTGAGTGCCAAATAGGAGGAACAAAGTTAGAACAGGTGGACGGTTTGAAGTACTTAGGATGCATATTCTCACAGGATGGCAACATAGTGAAAGAACTGGAAGCGAGGTGTTGCAAAGCTAATGCAGTGAGCGCTCAGCTACGATCTACTCTCTTCTGCAAGAAGGAAGTCAGTACCAATACCAAGTTATCTGTGCACCGTTCAATCTTTCGACCAACTTTGTTGAATGGGAGCGAAATCTGGGTGGATTCAGGTTACCTTATCAACAAGGTTCAGGTTACGGATATGAAAGTGGCTAGGATGATTGCAGGTACTAGTAGATGGGAACAATGGTAGGAGGGTGTCCACAATGAGGAAATCAAAGAAAAACTGGGAATGAAACTATACATGTAGCAGTCAGGGCGAACAGGCTTAGATGGTGGGGTCATGTTACACGCATGGGAGAAGCAAGGTTATCGAAGAGACTCATGGATTCAGCAGTAGAGGGTAGGAGGTGTCGGAGCAGACCGACTTATCTTAGAAGAAATATTAAGAAAAGGCAAACCTACGTTTCTAGCATTTGTAGACTTAGAGAAAGCTTTTGACAACGTTAACTGGAATACTCTCTTTCAAATTCTGAAGGTGTCAGGGGTAAAATACAAGGAGCGAAAGGCTATTTACAATTTGTACAGAAACCAGATGGCAGTTATAAGAGTCGAGGGGCATGAAAGGGAAGCAGTGGTTGGGAAAGGAGTGAGACAGGGTTGTAGCCTCTCCCCGATGTTATTCAATCTGTATATTGAGCACGCAGTAAAGGAAACAAAAGACAAATTCGGAGTAGGTATTAAAATTCATGGAAAAGAAGTAAAAACTTTGAGGTTCGCCGATGACATTGTAATTCTGTCAGAGACAGCAAAGGACTTGGAAGAGCAGTTGAACGGAATGGACAGTGTCTTGAAAGGCGGATATAAGATGAACATCAACAAAAGCATAACAAGGATAATGGAATGTAGTCAAATTAAATCGGGTGATGCTGAGGGGATTAGATTAGGAAATGAGACACTTAAAGTAGTAAAGGAGTTTTGCTATTTAGGGAGTAAAATAACTGATGATGGTCGAAGTAGAGAGGATATAAAATGTAGACTGGCAATGGAAAGGAAATCGTTTCTGAAGAAGAGAAATTTGTTAACATCTAGTGTAGATTTAAGTGTCAGGAAGTCGTTTCTGAAAGTATTTGTATGGAGTGTAGCCATGTATGGATGTGAAACATGGACGATAACCAGTTTGAACGAGAAGAGAATAGAAGCTTTCGAAATGTGGTGCTACAGAAGAATGCTGAAGATTAGATGGGTAGATCACATAACTAATGAGGAGGTACTGAATAGGGTTGGGGAGAAGAGGAGTTTGTGGCACAACTTGACTAGAAGAAGGGATCGGTTGGTAGGACATGTTTTGAGGCATCAAGGGATCACAAATTTAGCATTGGAGGGCAGCGTGGAGGGTAAAAATCGTAGAGGGAGACCAAGAGATCAATACACTAAGCAGATTCAGAAGGATGTAGGTTGCAGTAGGTACTGGGAGATGAAGAAGCTTGCACAGGATAGAGTAGCATGGAGAGCTGCATCAAACCAGTCTCAGGACTGAAGACCACAACAACAACAACATCTCCAGTTTCATTTATTTTTGCATAATGAGCACAAGGAGTGTTGACAAATATATCTGACTACGCAAATCGAAGGTCCTTCCTATTGCTAATGCAGACTTCAAGGAATACTTTAAATATACAAAGTTGTCACATATCTTTATAAACTGTAAGTATTAAGGAGTGTACTAAGATAGGACTAACTCAGTATGCATTATTTCAAGATAATTACAGTTCCGCACTGTTCCCTAAAGAACAAATTACTAGCGTACGGGATATCAGAAGGAAATTTCATGTCATTCTTAATGGAAAGAAACATTAAGTAACTTCTTATGTGCCCAAGTGGACCATAGTTTATTACTGTAGGACCATTACTGTTCACAACACAAGCAAAGGTCCTAGTACATAACATGGGAACTCCATGAGACTGCTCGCAGATCGTGTTGTTGTATATAAAGAAGGTGCTACAAATCTGTATCGAAATGCAGCAAAATCCGCACAAGATCGACATCAAGTCAAGGATTCGAATGTGGACTTATGCATAACCGGAGGGGGGGGGGATGCTTCGAAAATGTAAATGTTTTTTAAATAATTTTTGCAGCTACAGCTATTAAGATAGAGATTTCAACTTTTGGATACGAAAAGAAAAAAAATCTTCATTTTACTGGCTAAATATAGGGAAACATCCAAGATTCGTATATTGCCACAAATATAAATTCTAAAAAAGTATTGCCTTGTTTTAGAAGCCATAACTAATCGTGCAGACAATCAAAAAATATTATTGTAAGGTCCTAGTAAGGTTATACGTAGAGAGAACTACAGTAATTATTTGCGTTTCATTATTTACGAAGTTAAAAATTTGCACAATCAAAATTAATTGTTTTTGCTAATGTGCAGTTCTATAAATCAGAATTTAACTGCTGTTATTATATTTCCTCAGTTAGAGCGGACATCAAAATGTTTTGGACAACTCCTGAAAATTTCACACCATTAGTTCACACACTTTTTGAGAAAAAGTGTCTAATAATGTGAAAATGCAGAACTAAGGAAAATTATTTTACAGAATTTGTTCGTATTTCAACAAGTAATAGGCTTTCCTGCATTTTAAAATCGTCCACATTGATACTTCCCATCCTGCAGGTTTCTCCTCTCTCTCCTCTTCTAATCCATTTGGTCTGTATTTGTAGATTAGACACTTCTCTACAAACTTTGTTGATACAGCTCTGATCGATGGTGTAAAATGCTTTTACAGAAAACACACCAGGACTTACACCAGCTCTCTTCAATACTTCAATTCTGCTATTATTTCCCTCATTGAAATATGAAACATAATCACAGTCACTGATTTTCAGAACATCTAGTACACAGAATGTCCTGTTTCAGCAGCTATTCCAAATTAAATTATTTAGACTTTTATTCGCATTTTATGTTTTCCCATCCAGACAATTCCTCAACAAACCAAGATCTGGAATAAATGTGAGTGTGGGTTTAATTGCATTCAGAACAGGTTCTGATAGTGAATGGTTATGTGAATAGGTTTCATATATTGTACTTACACCAATCCTCTTTTGGGCGCAACGCCTAAGACCGCTCGGCTGATCCCGCGCGGCGCTGCCTAGGTAGCAGAATTCCTTAATTTAGTCTACTCCCTGAGCTCCAATCCTGATGTTAAGTTTCTCGCTGATCTCATTTGTTCTACTTCTCATTACTTTCGTCTTTCTTCGATTTACTCTCAATCGGAATCCTGTACTCATTACTCTGTCCATTCCGTTCAGCAGATCATGTAATTCTTCTTCACTTTCATTCGGGATAGCAATGTTATCACCGTATCGCATCATTGATATACTTTGACCTTGAATTTTAATTCCTCACATGAACCTTCCTTTCATTTCCGTTATTGCTTCTTTGATGTACAGATTGAACAATAGGGGCGAAAGACTACATCCCTGTCTCTAACCACTTTTAATCCGAGCACTTAGTTGACTCTTATTATTCTCAGGTTGCTGTTGTACATATTGTATATAACTTGTTCCTCCCTGTAGCTTATACGTATTTTTCTGGGAATTTCGAACATCTTGCACTATTTTACGTTGTCGCGCACTTTTTCCACATCGACAAAGCCTATGAACGTTTCTTGACTTTTCTTTCGTCTTGATTCCATTATCAACCGCAACGTCATAATTGCCACTCTGGTGCCTTTACCTTGCCTAAAGCCAAACTGATCGTTACCCTTTTATCCAACCCAAATTGCTGTAACCCTTCTACGCGGACGACGAGAGAGATTTTCATATTCTCTCGCTAGCTACATGGAAACTGTTATTCCTACAGAAAAAATCAATGGGACCTTTTCGTAGGAAGTTAAATTTAGTACTGGGATACGGTTACACTGGAGACTACAGTTTTCGAGTTATTTAAGAAAACTGTACAAAAGTAACCTTGAAAAGTACCTCCACCTATACACTCATCCATCACCAGTAAGCATTTATAGTATGTTGTTGGTGGCACCCCGTCCTCAGACTGTACAAAAATTTCTGACCACATAAAATATTCTCGTGATTCGACCTTTTTTGGTGTCTATTGACTGGGCTATTACTCGACCAGCATAGTCTGCTACTTCGTTAACGTTATTAATTTCAACATATGTGTGGATAGTGAACGAAAAATTATTATTGTAAACATAAAGCTTAAACTAATTTCGTTCGCGATTGGATCCAGACTTAAACCTTACAAGCACCGTAATTTTGTAGTGAGATGACCTTACGAACACAATTATGCAATTATTTTATGCTGTTAAAAATTCAAGAAATTATTAGGTAAAATATACAAAACCGTCAGTTTTAGAATTTTTGCGTGTTCAGCTAAGACGGTGGCGTAATAAGGCCAATCAATGAAGACCAGAAAAGGACGAATGTGAAAAATAATTCGTATAGTCGCAAATTCTTTTACAATGGTAGGTTTCAGTGCCATGAGAAACATACTAGAAATAATGACCGATGGTGGCTGAGTGTGGGTGTGTTTCCTGAATAACTCGGAAACTATGGCCTCTAGCAGAAACGTGTCCCAATAAAAAATTAATCTACATGTCACTTACTACTAGAAGATCCTGTTGAGGATTAATAGTTTGCGCATAGCGAGTGAGCGAATAAGAAAATCTAGAATCTCGTTCGTTGTTTACAAAGGCCAGCTAAATCAGCGCGGATTGCATGTTAGTTAAAGTTCCGTGCAGCTAGAGCTTCCCTAGCTTTTACCTTCATTGTGTATTCGTGAGAATCAATCGACAGCGGTAGGGGCAGTTGAGTCGCTCGGCATTTCTCACGAATAGACAATGAAGGTTAAAGCTAGGGAAGCTCTAGCTGCACGGAAATTTAACTAACATTCGTTCCTCCCGCGAACCATTCGAGATAGGAACAAGGAGGGCAGTGACGGTGACGCACAAGGTTGCTATTTGACTACAGGTGCTATAGGAGGTGATTCAAATTACATATTTTCTGCGCTGTTCGCTTAAATATTTTGTCAGCGTTTCTGCATGCGTTTCGTTTGTAGTTTTGCACTCGCTACGCTGGAGACGTAAGCCGTGTAAAGATCGTGGTAAGACTACGTATGTTAATGCCATAGGAATATGAATGCCTTTGGCACAGAATGACGCTGAAATGCTTGTAGCTGCTTGCCTCCTTTGAGTCAAAGTGTTAGTGAACCCAAACAGTAATCGTCTGTATTGATAGATGTCAAATCCCCTTCCCCTTCACTTTTTCTCGCGTGAATACAGAACAAGAGGAAGACAGCCTATGCACGACAGCCTGCTCAGCGGAAAACTTGCGAGAGGAAAGACGTGGAGAGAAAGCCGGCGACTGCGGTCTGAAAGCAAGAGGGATTAGGGCTGTCTTTTTTTATGCAGGGAAAGCGCCACGAATCCCTCTTCTTTTGAAGCGGGATGTTTTCGTGACACAGGCCTAGGGGTGCTGGTTTACGTCAACTTGCCTGAAACTCAAACTATTGTCTCCCAACTGAGAGTACGACTGATAAATCGTTTCGAGGTAACTAACCTCGAGTTATGAGTTCCACAACATTTACTGCATGGAAAGCTAATTATGAAATTTTGAGACTAATGTAGCCTTGATCTCCAAAATTCCAAAACATTTACAGGTGGCTATATGGTCTTCGGGCCAGAGGTCACAAATTTTGAGTGCAAAAATAAGGGCAATAAGTCTGGTGTTCATTTCCCTTTCCTATAGATCCAAATTCAAACATCCATTCTATAAAATTCTGCGTGTATGTGTGTGTGTGTGTGGGGGGCACTTTTCCTTCTCTAGTCAAAAGGTATGAGAAGAATGACTAGTCTTATTAAGTGCATGCAACAATGCGAAATGTGTTTGGTTTACTGTTCGTTATTTTAATAAGTCTATTTGTTCGAAATATATTGCTGAACAAAGATATGTGACTATGTCGAGAACAGCTATATATTAAGTGGAAGCTAAATATGGCTGCTGTTGTTTCTCAGAGTTCGTCAAACCAAAATGACATTTGATGGTTTACAAACCGTTAACTGTCTTAACTTAAAGTGACCGAACTAAAGTCTTATTGTGTCATGTGAGGAGGTAACGACAGGAATGTAGCACCTAGAATATAGACAGACATCAAATGGTAAGTTTTCATTATTTTTCCACCATAACATCACCTGGAATATTATTCTTTTGAACTATAGTCTACGGTACTTGAACGAACATCACTCATAAGGGAACTAACTTAACAGAAATGTGAATATTGGTCTTTTTTATTTTTGAGTCGCTCGTGATGTACGTACTTGCCATATAAAAGCAACGTAACTATGAGGACGTGTTGGAAAGTGATGCCTCTGAATTTTGTATGTGAAAACAATAAATAAAAGTAAATAAAAATAAAAACTTTATTAAGATTTACTCTTTAATCTTCATGTACACGTATTTATTTCTCAAGGCAGTCCCCCTGACTGTGTTTCTAACAAGAAGACACGGATCGTTGCTAACGTCACTTCCGAACTTTGATGGCGCTGCCACAACCACACCTTTGCATGCACCTCTTCAGAGAGCAGCAACTTTGGTTACAAATCAGGAGAGTAGACCAGGTAATATGCACGGCATGTAATACCTCAACCAAAACTGAGAACAGGATAAAAAATTCACAGACATTACTTTTCAGCATGCCCTCGTAGCATTTCTTTCAGTCTCTATTTTTAGTATTCGTCTTTAAGACTTCCGTCACGATTACTGATTCATAATGGTTACTGAGGATTCGAACAGTTTACATATATCGGACTGGCTGTCTACTAGAATGGCGAGGTTAAATTATATCGTTAATTTTCATTAATCTCTGCTTACCTTTATTATGACTACTGCTATCCTTCGTTTAGTTACCACATCACACAGGAAATTTTTCTAATCCTCATATGAGCTGATGGACTACTTTAATTATTGCTAAAGAGAGACAGCTTAGCAAAATTCCTATTCAATAAACCACCGAATATTAAGGCGAAACGAGGCCCCCGTAGTAGACGACATCCCTCGGAATTATTGAGAACCTTGGTATAGCCACTCGGTACACAAGATATCTAAGAAAACCGAAGTCCATCGGACTGTAAAAACAATGTAATTAACTAGTACTCCAGCTGAGATGTAGGAACGCGCGAGGTAATCGTAGGTGATTGAGTGAAGAAAAACATATCTCTGTATATAGACTTATAGGTAGCTTTTGACGTTATATTCTGGAAAAAGAACTTTCGTATCATCTAAGTTAGCAGTAATAAAATACAAGCGGAAAAAAATTATTTAAAACTCGTTCAAAAACGTGACGGCAGTTGTAAGAGAAAGAGTGGCAGTAGTTCAGAAAAAAGTGAGACTGATATGTAGTCTATCCCCAAAGCTATTCCACCTCTCCGTGAGCAAGCGCAAAACGAAAATCTCAGGGCAATTTATATAGAGCCGGAAAGTTTATAGAGAAGAAGTAAAAACTTTGTTTGTCGGTGATATCGTAATTCTATCCGAGACAGCAAAGGTCTTCACAAATCAGTTGAACGGAACGGATAGCGCCTTGAAAATGCGTTATAATGAACATCAACAAAAGTAAAAGAAAGGTAGTGAGGTGCAGTAGAATGAGGTCAGCAGATGCTGACGGACTGAGATTAGGCGTTGAGACACTAAAAGCGGTAGACAGGCTGCGCTATATGGAGGTCTAGATAACAGGCAATGACATTTCTTTACTAAGTAAGTGAACTAAAGTGAAATGACATCAGAAGTAACTTATTATATACATACATGCCTTGTAGTTCCAATCAAGTGGTTCACAGCTAAAAATGTTACTCGATCACCAGGTACAAGTTACATGCTACCTATCTAACAACTTCGAGAGTGAATAAAAGTCTGATTTTCTTTATTTTATGTAAAATTAAAAAAAAATTAAAACTGTGTCGTAATTTGCTAAAAGTACAGTACAGGAAGTCACCTCTCACAAGTTATATCCCTATGCTTGGAGGCCACTTAATTTCTCTCCTTTATATTTCTTTGACGTATTAGTCTTCTGACTGGTTTTATGCGGCTAGCCACGAATTCCGCTCCCGCGCTAACCTCTTCATTTGAGACTAGCACTATCACCCTACGTCCTCAATTATTTGTTGGATTTGTTCCAGTATGGTTCTTAATCTACAATTTCCACCCTCTACAGCTCCCTGTAGTACCAAGGAGATATTGCGTGATGTCTTGACACACAATCTATCATATTGATCCAATTTCTTGCCAGTGTTTTCCATACATTCCTTCCTTCATCGATTCTGCGGAGAATCTCATCATTCATTACCTTATCAGTCAATCTAATTTTCAAAATTCTTAAGTAGCATCATATCTCAAACGCTTCCCTTCTTTTCTGTTCCAATTTTCCCACAATCTGTGATTCACTACATACAATGCTGTTCTCGAAATGTACATTCCTAGAAATGTTTTCCTCAATTTTCTTCAAATTTAGGGTTATTTTTGATAGCGGCAGATTCCTCTTAGTTACCCTTGGTCTAGGGGTATGTCAAGAGATCAGGGAATAATTTCCATGTTAGTATGGGGAGCTGTAGAGGGGAAAAATCTGTAGATGAAGAAAGAGATTGGAATAGATCTAGCAAACAATTGAGGACGTTGATTGCAAGTGCTTCTCTGAGATGAACAGGTGGGCACAGGAGAGGAATTCGTGATGGGCAGCATCAAACCAGTCAAACGACTGCCGACTCAAATAAAAAAGTAGGTGTAGTGTTTGATTATTAATTAAAGCGTCCTGGGTCACGAGCTCGAACCCCGCCACTACTTACATTTCCAATACAAGTAATCAGCATTGGCTGCCGAAGATTTCGGCCCTATTAAGTCACCTTCATCATGTCAACGGCCTTCTCAAAGAGGACGAAGGAGCTGACAGAGTTTCAAGGTGCTCTCTGGCCCTTCGGGTGGGAAACTGCTCCTAAAAGACGGAAGAATGAGCCATGATCAACAGCATAAGGGTTCGGAAGGCAGCACAAACCACTGCATTAAAGACACATAAAGTGTATCCATAGGACTTGTGCCCAGTAATTGAAAAAGTTTGATGATGACCTCTCCATTGGCAAAAGATTCTAAATTAGTCCCTCATTCGGATCTTCGAGAGGCTACTGACAAGCGGAAGATGACTGAGAAAAAGACTGAATAAACAGCGAAAGGACTACGTTCTACGAGACAGAGCAAGGAATGTCAAAAGACGAGGAATGTCAAAAGTTTGAATGTGGTAGAGAAGCTAGAAAATCTGAAAAGGGAAATGTTAAAGCACTATCCACGCATAGTCGCAGCCAGTGACGTGAAAGGGAAAGAGAACAAGGATTTCTGGTCGGACGAGGATTCGTCATGAATAGAAACTTAGGACAGGGATTAGTTCAGTAATAGAGTTGTCCTCATCAGAATCGACGGCAAACCAAGTCCGACAATGATTTTCAGGTATACATGCTGAAGTCACAAGATAAAGATAAAGAGATAAAGTACATGAGGGTGCTGAATGAGTAATGCAATACGTAAAGGAAGATGAAAATCTAACAGTCATGGAGAATTGGAATGCTGTTGTAAAGGAATGACCAGAAGAAAGGTTTATGGGAGACTATGGGCTTGGTGTAGGAATGAGATAGGAGAAAGACTAATTGAGTTCAGCAATAAATTTCAGATAGTAATAGCGGGTACTACGTTCAAGAATCGCAAGCTGAGGGAGTTTAATTAAGGCCGGGAAATACAGGAAGATTTCGGTTAGTTTACATCCTGGTCGGGCAGAAATTCCGAAATGAGACATAGGATTGTAAGGAAAACCCAGTTTGATGTATAGACTCAAATCACGATTTGGTGGCAATGAAGAGTAGACTTACGTTTAAGAGACTAGTCAAGAAGAATCAATGCGCAAAGAAGTGAGATACAGAACAACTGAGGAATGAAGAAATACGCTTCAAGTTCTCTGAGGCAATAAGCACTGCGATAATGAATAGCTCAGTAGACAGCTCAATTCAAGAGGAATGTACATCTCTAAAAAGGCTTATGTTTCTTCTTCTTCTCTTTCATAGGTTGAGGAGGGCAGGGCAAGAAGGCCAAGCATATGTAAGATCTGGAACCGAGAGTGTGCAGATGACACTAGGGTGGGGGGCACGGAGTGTGAGTCCGGGACTGAGTTGTGACAGCAGACCTCTGACCTGGGAGATATCAGAGAGAGGAGCTCTGGAAGGGAGACAAGTAACTGGTGGACACTTCTCCCGCTGGGGAGGGTGAATGGCACCTGGATGTTGGGGATGAGAAATGCATGGGAGGAGAGAGGTTAGGACTGGGGTAAGGCTGAGGAAAAAGAATGAAATTACATAAGAAGTTAGATTTCACTGATACAGAGTGAAGAAGACCACATTTCTGATGAACCTCAGTGTATAATAAACGACCAACAGACTTGTTAATCAAGGCACCCGTCGTCTAGGGGTAATGTCTTTCATTGGCAATCAAAACGTTCCCGCCCCAATGTTCGACACCTTCAACCACTTAATCTTGATTAATAAACAGCATTGGCGGCCAATAACTTCCAGCATAAGAAGTCACCATTATTCTGCTAACGACCTTGTCAAGAGGGTGGAGGAGCAGACAGAGGTTCAGGGCACTCTCTTGTCATTGCAGTGGGAAACCGCCCCTGAGGGTGGGCGAATCAGCAATGCTCAATGGCATGAAGATGCAGAAGGAAATGGAAACGAGAAGATGGTAATATCTACAGGATGCGTTGCCTCTTATTGAAAATGTTTAATGATGAGATTCTGGAATAGTCCCGCATTTGAATCTCTGAGAGGAGACTGCCAAAGTGGAGGTAATCGTGAGAAAAAATTGAACAACCAACGAAAGGATAACGTTTTACGAGTGTGGGCGCGGAAAGTCAGAAGTTTGAACGTGGTAGGAAAGCTAGAAAATCTGAAAAGTGATATTCAGACTCAATGTAGATGTAGTAGAGGTCAGAGAAGTGAGGTGGAAAGAAGGTAAGGCTTTCTGGTCAGATGAATACAGGGTAATATCAACAGCAGCACAAATGGTATAATGGGAGAAGGATTCGTTATAAACAGGACGGGAAGTGTGATAGTGTCGACAGTTCAGCGGAATGGTTATCCTCATCAGAATCATCAAACCAATACCAATAACGATAATTCAGAATACATGCTGACTCTGTAAGCTAATGATGAAGAGATAGAGAAAGTATACGAGGATACTGAAAGGTTAATACAGTATATAAAGGGAGATGAAATGTAACAGGCATGGGGGCTCTAATACAGTTTTAGGGGAAGGAGTTACAGGAGAATATGGACGTGGGGCCAGGAATGAGAGAGGAGTAAGACTAATTGATTTATTTAATGAATTTCAGCTAGTAATAGTGAATTCTCTGTTCAAGAATCAGAAGAGGAGGAGGTATACTTGGAAAAGACTGGGTGACATTTGAGAATTTCAGTTAGATTACATGGTGTTCAGACTGATTCGGAAATCAGATACTGGATTGTAAATTGTACCCAGGAGCCCACATAGATCACAATATAGTAGTGATGAAGAGTAGGATGAAGTTTAAAAGATTAGTCAGGAGGGACAGATGGCCTTTGTAGTCTGGTCCCTTTAACTCCCAGAAACCAAACCAAACCATTAGTCAGCAAGAAACAATAAGCGAAGAAGTGGCATAAGGAATGAAGGGATGTGTTTGAAGTTCTCTATGGCAGTCACAGAAGTTGGGAAGAAAACCATTGGTACAAAGAAAGTAACTGCGAAGAAACCATGGGTAACAGAAGAAATAGTTCAGCAGATCGATGAAAGAGGGATGTAAAAAAATGTTCAGGGAAATTTAGGAATACAGAAATACAAGTCGCTGAGGAATGACATGAGTAGGAATCGTAGGGAAGCTAAGACAAAATACTGCAAGAAAAATGTGAAGAAATCGGAAAAGGTCGGTGAAATTAAATGCAAGGGTGTAACATTAAGAGCAGAACGGGAATTCCACTGTTAAATGTAGAGGAGATAGCAGATAGGTGGGAAGAGTACACTGATGGTCTCTATGAGGGGTAAGTCCTGTCAGATGTAACAGTAGAAGGAACAGGAGTCGATTTAGAACAGATAAGGGATCCAGTATTAGAAAAAGAATTTAAGAGAGCTTTGGAGGACTTAACATCAAATAAGGCAGAAGGGATACTTCACATTTCATCAGAATTTCCGAAATCATTGGTGGAAGTGGCAACAAAACGACTGTTCACGGTGGCATGTAGAATGTATGGGTCTGGCGACATACCATCTGACCTTCGGAAAACTATGTTCCACACAATTCCGAAGACTGTAGGTGCTGGTAAGCCCGAGGTTTAAGATCTCTTGCATCAAAGATACTTACACCCCGTTGTTCCATATAAGCCCAGAGCTTCTCTTCAATTTGAAGTATAAGTTGCCTACGAAAAATGACTCCCTGAGCCATATTCCAAGACGGGTGAGGAGTAATTCACACCAGGATGTTGCCAAGATGTTCACAAGCACATAGTGCAGCAGAAAATGTTTTAATCAACAGCCAAGTCAGCCGTATGTTATTGTTAAACTCAACTTTCCTAAACCTGTCTTTGATATTTTCCACAAAAAATAAAAGCTTATTCCTCCTGGAAGTGTCCCTGTCAGGCCTAGTGTAGACTAGGTAGCGGGGAAAGTTTTTCACCCCATATTGGAGAGCATGGCCCTCCTCCCAGGGTGCAGTCAGGGAAGTAAAAGCCGCAGGGTCATAAGGAAGCAGCATTGTGGACATCAATGATGACGCCGCGGTGTACGGTGAGGTGTCGAAGTTGAGTGACTGTAGGAAGATGCAATACGACTTGACAAAATTTCCAGTGTGGTGAATGTCAGCTAGCCCTAAATGCTGAAAAATGTAAGTTAATGTGGATGAGTAGGAAGAACAAACCTGTATGTTAGGATATTGTATTACTAGTGTCCTGCATAACACAGTCAATTCGTTTTAACATCTTGGTGTAACGTTAAAAAACGTTATCAGTTGGAACGACTATGTGGAAACTGTGGTAGGGAGACGGCATACAGGACTCTGATGCGACCTATTATTGAGTACTTCTCGAGTGTTTGGGAAACGTACGAGGTCGGATTGAAGGAAGATATTGATTCAATTCAGAGATGGATTGCTAGAATTGTTACCAGTTGGTTCGAACAACATATAATTGTGACGGTGATGCTTTGGGAACTCAAATGGGAATCCCTGGAGGGATGGCGACGTTCTTTACGAGAAAATTTAGAGAACCGATATCTGAAGCTGACTGCCGGAAGATTCCACTGCCGACAACATAATTTTTCCCTCGTTCTATTTGCGAATATCACAGGAGGGGAAATGAAAAGTATTGATAGACATCGCTCCACCTTGCACAGTACGGTGGCTTGTGGAATATCTATGTTGGTGTAGATTAAATGATAGACTGCCAACTATAGAGATGCCTATAGATGGCTGGCTTTGAGCACTATGCGAATTAACACCTGAGGTCATTAGTCCCCTAGACCTAGAACTACTTGAACATAACTAACCTAAGGACATCACACACATCCATGCCAGAGGCAGGATTCGAACCTGCCCGGTTCCAGACTGAAGCGCCTAGAACCGCTCCGCCACACCGGCCGGCCTATAGATGAACAGGCAGGTTTTTCGGAGCTTAATACGTTTCAAACGCATAGCGTCCGCCCTGATACCACCCAAAGCGATTGAGGACGCTCCCCATGGGCACCACCCAGCCAAGTCAAGGTCTGTCAGGCACAGTGGCCTTTGCCAGGAATTCTGATGCTACACATAGGCTTACATGAAGAGGCAACAGGTTAGGTATGGAAAGTGTAAACCCCGGATTTGTCAGGGGGCTCACCCAGGTGGGTTCATAATGGCCCCCCACATGGACTAGCCGATTATGCTGGTGACCTAGCTGGGGAGGGGGGGGGGCAACGGTGTATGGCCAGGAAGGAAGAGGGGAAGGAGGGAATAGAGAGAGGAGGGAGGAAAGCGATGGAGGGGCACAGAAGGAAATACTGTTCGCATATGAGGAATGGGCCGCAATACCTCGGGGTCCTTAGTGCACCACACACAAACTCATGAAAGAGACGTGAGCGCTCTTGAGAGTCGGGTAAGGCAGAAGAGATAGATAAATTTCCATGGGAAATTCTAGACTCATAGTGAAACAAAACGATTATTTACGTTGGTGTGTAGAATGTAAGAGACAGCGATATACTATTATACTTTTGGAAATATGTCATCCACACAATTTCGAAGATTGCAAGAGCCAAAAAGCGCGAGAATTATCGCACAATCTTCTTAACAGCTCATGCACCCACGCTGCTAAGAACAATACAGGCCTACTGAAGGATGGAAAAGAAAACTGAGAATCCTTTAGATGAATAACATCTTTTCGATTTTATAGGCGCGTCAATTAGAATTCGCGAGCTTTCGATGGCTTGATCCGCCATCGTCCTCAGGAGTAAAATTACTGACTGACAGGCTGGCACTTTTTCCCGTTTATATACCTACGATTGCGGCAGTAGGTACATAAACAGAACTGACACGGCTCCAAAATCGAGTAGATTTTATCTAGTCACACCGCCACGAAAGCCTCCGAGAACAAAATCCATTAGATGATGATCAGTTTGGCTTGAGGAAAGGTAAGGGCACCAGAGAGGCAGTTCTGACATTCATCTGATAATGGAAGTAAGACTGAAGAAAAATCAAGACACCCTTTTAAGATTTATAGGCTTGGAAAGAACATTCGACAATCTAAAATAGTGGAAGATGTTCGAAATCACGAGAAAAGCTACAGATAAAGACGCTTATAACAATACATACAACAGCCAAATAAGAGCAGAAGGAATGGAAGTCCTAGAACGAAGTCCACAGATTAAAAATTGTGTAGGACAGGGATGTAGTCTTTGGCTCCTACTGTTCAATGTATATATCGGAAATAAAAAAAAGTTTCACGTTTGGAATTAAAATTGAAGGTGATAGGATATCAGTGATAAGACTCTCTGATGACAATGCTATACTCAGTGAAAGTAAAGAAGAATTACAGGAACTGCTGAAAGGAATGAACACTCGAATGACTGCAGAATATGGACTGAGAGTAAATGGAAGAAAGATTACTGTAATGACAAGTAGCAGAAATGAGAACAGGGGGAAACTTAACATCAGGATTGGTGACCACGAAGTAGATAAATGTAAGGAATTCTGCTACCTAGACAGTGTAACAAATCATGATGAACGTAAGCTAGGAGGACATAGAAAGCAGAGTAACACTGGTAAAAAAGGGCATTACTGGCCAAGAAAAGTCTGTTACTATCAAATACAGGCTTTAATTTGAGGAAGAAATTTCTGAAAATGAAGGTTTGGAGCACAGCACTCTATGGTAGTCAGATATGAATTGTTGGAAAGAAGAGAATCAAATCATTTGACATTGGCACTACAGAATAATGATGAAAATTGGGTACACTGATAAGGTAAGGAGTATGGAATATGTGGAAAACATTGAGAACAGCGAACATGGGACAGCGTTGTAGGACATCTGTTGAGACATCACGGGATAACTTCCATGGTAGTAGATGGAGCTGTAGAGGATAAAAACTGTAGAGGAAGACAGAGTTTGGAATACAGCCAACAAATAATTGCGGTCGTAGGTTGCAAGTGCTACACCGAAATGAAGAGCTTGACACAGGAGAGGAATTCGTTGCACGCCGCAGCGAACCATTTAGAAGACTGATAATTAAATGAAAAGGTGCAGATTGATTTCCATGAGCGAAATCCAGAGAAATGTTTGTATTGGATCCATAGCAAACATTATCCTGGAATTTTTTAAGATGATGGATCCAACCTGAACATTATCCCAGATTTCGGAACTCTGGATCAATCCTGAACAACATTCCCACGTATGGCAAATAGTGGATCCGTCACAAATAATCTTCCCAAACATAGCGTATTGTGTATGCACTACGAAGAACCTCTCCTATCTAACACGGATGGATCCACCTTTGGGACCGACCCTACTACTCTGAATCCACCCGAGAATACTACCACCATCGCTGTCCCCCATCCCCAATAGCACCTCTGGCATTGGTGGAGAATGAGTCTAGTGGCCCCATCGGATTCCTATGCAGAAAATAGCGTAACTGAAGTAAGTCAGTGTGCGTTTACATCAGATTGGTGTCATCACTCTTCTCCCACAGCAATACATACACGTGGATTTCTTTTAGCATTGGTTTTGGCACTCAGCGTTATGTCTATTGACATTTTGGTAAAGAAGAGTAGTTTGTTGATGCTCTGGCTGTATTGTAACACTGTATCACAGTTGGGTGCTAAAAGGCTGCAACTCAGACTTAGTAATGTGAGCAATAAGATAATACAGCCGCTTGTACATTCATACATGGAATGTCATAAATATGAAAACTGGGAAAAACTGTAAAAGAATCTAGATGTCACATGGTCACACAGGGTACCTATATTTATACATACGAAGCAGTCGACTTTTTTGTGACATAAACACTAAATTGAAGTATCTGGAGATCTACTGAATACTTTTTGTAGAAAGCTGCAAGTGTGTACAAAGTGAGAGAACTATCAGAACCACAGAAACACCTATTCCAAAATTTACTGACAGATCTGCACTAAAAATCGAGAGGAAGCTCGCAGACCCCTTACAAAAACTATACATGGAGTTAATTGTTTGTATAGAGAAACCAAGGGAGTGAAGTGATATCACATACAAAC
Organism: Schistocerca nitens; assembly: GCF_023898315.1. Taxonomy (NCBI): domain Eukaryota; kingdom Metazoa; phylum Arthropoda; class Insecta; order Orthoptera; family Acrididae; genus Schistocerca; species Schistocerca nitens. The sequence goes on along the minus strand of NC_064614.1, from coordinate 1,066,595,935 downwards.
CTACAAATAAGAAAGATCATTATACAAGCGGATCTGTAGATAATGGATGTTCGACCTTAACCTAACGAGTAGTAACGCGTAGAAGGTACGAAACCAAATATACTTTATTAGTGAAAAGGCACTGCATTCTGGAGAGACATGGTGTTGAACAAAAATGGTCTTACTCAAATCAGTTCCGTGTGGTATGATTCTGGAACCGAAAAGCGTTACACATGGATCACATATTGACGTTGATATTGATTAAATCGCTATAAGAAATTTGCTGATAAAGGATAATTCGGTTTTTCTGCACAAAATAGAATGCACACATTTGATCTACATGTCTTAAATTAGCACCTATTTTATTGCTTGACGTGTGTCCAATTTTTTAAAGCCATTCACCCTACATTTAACCATTTTCTCGATTGTTTTCTTGGGCAGCATCAGTTGAGGGATATTTACTGCTTTCGACTCACAGGACTGAGTGTTTTGGAGGTGAGCAAAAGCATATTGGAGGTACATGCCCGAAGGTGCAGTCAGCGCCGATAGCGTCCATATCTCATCGTCATGACGTGTTAGGTCAAGTATCCCTATTTCCTGTTACCATATTCTTTAACATTTTACCGTCATATATTATTACTATTTACATCAGAAATCAACCAGTTGCTATAAAGTGGCCTGAGTGACTTTAAAATGAATTTTCTCCAATGTTATACCTTTTGAGTTACACCATACATCCAGATCACATCGAACACGCTCCTCGCCCTGGAGTATCCAAATCACAGCACACACACACACACACACACACACACACACACACACACACACACACACACACAATAATTAGATTGCAAGTCCAATTCCAACAGAATTTAGAAGGAACGAAGATAGGATCACTTGAATCATTGTGTTGTCATCAAGCCATTTACCCAAAGGTTTCCGACTACTAAGATGAATAATCGTCATTAGTAGAAAGCATTTGCTGTTGATGTTCATTCTGGTGATACTGTTCAAAAATGTTCAAATGTGTGTGAAATCTTATGGGACTTAACTGCTAAGGTCATCAGTACTTCAGCTTACACACTACTTAACCTACATTATCCTAAGGACAAACACACACACCCATGCCCGAGGGAGGACTCGAACCTCCGCCGGGACCAGCCGCACAGTCGATGACTGCAGCGCGTGAGACCGCTCGGCTAATCCCGCGCGGTGATACTGTAATGTTAAGACCATTCCAGTGTTTGTCCTAGACATTTACAAATACTAAGGCAGACTGATGTTGTGTCTAAACCAGCATCCCCTGGAGAATTAACGTAAACACTGTTGACTTACGTGAATGTACTTAAATTCAATGCAGTCAGAGCCGATAACAGGTTATAAAGCTACGTACTATAACGTCTGCAATTTTAATTATTTTACGTCCAAATTTATCACACATACTCATGCTGATGTTCTGCTCATATAAAGTAATAGACCCTGAGATGGTTACTAGTACCACAGAGGATACATAAGCGGAGGACTGAGCAGCTAAGTCTAGACTGTGTGTATTGTTTTGTCACAATAAACATTTCTACTTGAAACGGTTGCTGAGCTTGCAAGAGGCATATACCAAATGTTTTAACAGACATCGACAGTAGGAAGTGTACACCGTTAAGTAAACGGTTCTGGTGTGCAGATTAGCACTATGAACGTGGTTTGTTGTTGCTGAGTCCCACGCCTTTGACTTGGGGTATTCACATCACAGTTTACATGCAACACTGTATTTGGATAGCAAGTTCAGTTACATTTAGAAGGTATGGCGAGAATATCACGTGACTCTAAGTTTGCCATCGTTTGTGTTTGGTGCTAGTATGCATAATGATTACCAGCAAGAAATGTATTTGCTGTTGGTGATGACTGTGATCGTTTTGCTGTGCTAAGACGCATTCCAGTGTATGTCCTGAACATTTATGATTACTATGATGGAGTGATACGTGAACTTAACAAGAGTATTCTGGAGAATTAAAGTAAATACTGTTGCCTAGTATAAATACGCATACATTGCGGGTAATCATGACCGATAACTTGTTTTAAAGCAGTGCTCTGTATGTCTATAGTTTTAATTACATAACCAGTAAATCGATTACATGAGCTATCGAGCAAAAATGCTGACTGTTCTAACCTGGTCTGTCTCTTGGTGGATGACTGTCTATTCGTCATAAGCAAATAAGTATCGGATAAAATACCTTCACTGTTTGCTCGTGTTAAGTAACTGGAAAATTGTAATGACAGTAAATCTAATAATGCAAAAAACAAAACAAAAACTGCACATCTCTGCAGGGCCTGACTGTCTTACTAGCACAGATGAAGGACACGTTATACCTTTCACATACTTAAGCAGACACTATGTATTGAGCAGACTTAGACCAGCACCTATTAAATTTTTTGTTTATGTAGTTTCTAGATCATTTTGCAGTTCTGTCTACTGGGATTACTACTAGCTAATATATTGTTAATCACATGATCATGAGGTCTTTTCATGTTATAGTCCAAAAAGTAGAATACATAAGTTCTAACATCTGTAAGACTCCTTCTGATCTATCATCCTACCACAGTTGCGCAAGGGAACTCTGTGAGTGTTTTAGGAATTTGGTGTTGAACCTGCGAGGTAGGAAGATACCATCTGACACATGTAGAGTTCATTAGAGTGCAGCAGTACAGACAGTGATGTAATCAGAGAATGATATCCACTAAACTCCCTGTAAAGGAAACGTTATTGTTAAAAGAAATTAGTGTACGAGTTCTGGCCTATCTATATGTTAGCAAAAATGAAAATCTTAGATTTTCGTTATTAAGGTTTATTTTTACTCTAAGTAAGACTTCATGCGATAGTAATGTTAGCAAAATTATGTTCAGGATAGTTAAATATTGATATTGGGAGTTCACAACTGTGAAGGGAAATTACTAACTGTCATAAGATTCTTTATATGGTTGATGAGCATGTCTACGGGTCTATAAAAAGACAAATTAATTAAAATTGGGGCCATAGATATTAATTACGCTAAAATTACGATGAAAATACTCAAAATTGAATGGAGGTCTGTAAGGGGCAATCAAAAAGTTGTACACAATTAGAACAATACCATAACTTAAGACTAGAAAGCAATCTACTGTGGCTGATCAATTCTTTTCGTTAAATTGGATATCTCGCTTCAATTAAGCCCGAGTCATGAATATGTTTAACTACAGGTCATGGTTGGATGTACAAAAACTAGGAGAGATGGAGGCGACTGCAGTTCTGAGAAGCAACTGAATATCTCTTGCTGGCATAGCACAAGTGCGTCTGTTTACCTTAGGTTGGTAGAGGCAATGGTTGCTGTCAGCGTGAACTGCGAACCTGAGAATCGTTTCTAAATCTCTCTCGACTGTATAAATACCAATCGGATACATTTCCTACGTCTTCGGTGAAGCCGAGACTCCTAGTTACTCCCTAGCTAATTGGCATGGTACACGCTGTTTGGCTGGAATAGCGTATACGTCATTCCTCTCAAGTCGCTCGCAGGCATTAACTGTCAGTGCTCAGTGAGATTCTCTGTACTTTGGAAACTTTGCAGTTTGACTCCAGTGTTCACATAATGACGTCCGCAATCATCCCAACACGGCACGAGTCGCCTTGCTCAAACACTCTACGATTTTTTGCCAGAGAAGAAGCGAATTACTGTCTGCAATTTGTCTGTATCAAAGCTGGTGGCCACGAGTTTTCTTTCTGGCCAGTCAGAATGTTTGCGCTTGTTATAACTCCATGCAGTAGAGTTTTTGTTGCCTATCACTGGCATCGTTTCTTTTGTAGGGCAGAGTTTAACTTCCGCTTCGTAAAGCTGAGATAAACAGCTCTATCTTTCATGCAGGTGTTAACACAGATGGCTACAGTGAGTCACCAATGTTTTAAGTTCGGTTTCTATGGACATTTATCAGTCATCCCTCACTGTGTTCCTGTCGAAATGCTTTTCGAAGGATTTTTATTAAAAGTAGGATCAAGGGGAGGGGGCGGGGGGGGGACGGGGGGGGGGGCTTTAGCCGATGGCCTACGCAGTGGCTCCAGCGTCTCATTGTCTCCACTAGGTATCCTGCTGTGAGGTTTCAGCTGAACAAGGGATGGCTGTGTCTCTGTAATATTCTCCTTCCATCAAAAGTGTGTCTCATAGCTCAGGTCTTGGAAATTGCTTGCATGCAATTACTAGTGAGTGTTAGGGATTTACATTCATGAGATGTAGGTTTGTCTTTTCAATAAAATTCGTACACTTTCACGTAACTATATAGTGCGAGATATCGATTTAACTGGAATTATTTCAGCTATTCAATTAAGGTGTGTTATTTGTTTGACACTTACAAAGCGGTATATTTTTAGCTGGATTTGTATATGTTGTGGAAGATCATAGTTTTAACGGATTTTTCAGGAATGCTAGGAAGCAATATTTTACCTTGACACTCTACTTAAAAAAGACGAACAGTACCTATAATGAGCTATATACTATGCACTGTGTGTGTCTGTACTTTTTATTGATGTGGAAATTGATTACGCATACAGTGATACTGACAGCTGTTTCGCACACTATCTAATTTTGGATTTCACTGTTTCCTTGCTGGAAGATGGAAATAAGATTGGCTGCCATTGTCGATACACATTATAAAAATTAATGTTCCTATGTACATAGGTTTGTTCCATATCTTCTCCTAAACCACTGGACCGAATCCCACCAAATTTGGTACAGATATCATTTATTGCCTGATAAAAATCGCTGTGGTGATAAGAACCACCTGACCAGCGAAGTGATGGGGGTGGGTGTGAAAAAGATGTGTAGCCCATGACGCGCAAATACCCAGACTTCATGCATCCATTATTTGAGACTGAGAGCACTTAGTAACTTGCAACAAACTCCTCGTGTAACTTCATATCTTTACGAAATTTATTCTCCACGGCATTCCCCACATAATTATGGAAGGAAAAAAAGTATTTCGTTTACTACATTTTCCCTATTCGTGCATTACAATTGATTCAACAGGTATAACATTTTAAATTATTACCGTTTTACTACTTACTGTAGTTGTTACATATTTTGCAGACGCTGGACATACCTGCAAAACTATATCATTGTATGGCCATAGATCAGGAGATTTGATGTCATAAACTCCAAGATGCACGAAAGACTGCAGCATATATGATGTTTAAATTTATTACTTCTTTACTATTAACCCTATTCTAGGTGCTTCATCTATGCGATACTGCACTGCTGCAGTGACAACTGCGTCTTTGGTCACTTACCTAATAGCATCAAAAGTCTGACAGATAGCCATATAGCATTTAAAAGGAAATTAAAAGAATTTCTTAATGGCAACTTCTTCTACTCATTAGATGAATTTTTGGACATAGTAAGTGGGTATTTTTCCAACCCCCACAAAAAAGTTGTGTGTCATGTAATATTTTGTGTAATGTAATACCTTGTATAGACACCTTTTATTAACCTGACACGTTCCACATTATTACGAAGTGTCGTATTCATGATCTATGGAACAAGTGCTAATCTAATCTAATCTAATCTCTCAGAGCAATCAGGTGCCATGCAGTGGTGAAGGCAGCCTTCACTTGAGGTGGTTGCAGTAATCCTAAATAAATGGCGGTGATTCTGCTGTTATTGTGTATGTGCAGACCGTTTTCCACCAGCCACTGTGCGTGTGTTGTTCGTAGGTTCAATTACATCATTGGTGGTAAGGTAGCTGTTATTACAGATGCATCTTTGGTGAATCGTTTTTTCGACAGACGATGCGCAATATCTGTAGCTCTATAAGGTGGTATTTGATCGTATAGCGAGAGAGTTGGCGCGATCTATGTGAGTCTACGAATATGTATGTAGAAATAGTTTATTTTTGCTGCGCTATTGCCATTTCTCAGACTCACTTGGGTTGCAGGGACGTTTATATATTCTCTGAACCTATAGTAAACTATGTAAAAACTCTAGGGGCTGATCGATGACAGGATACAGAACAAAAAAGGTCTAATGAACTTACGTCCGGAAAAGCATGGTTTCCATGCTAGAGACCATTCATTCAGTCAGACGTTGTTACTCAGACCATGATGTAATACGCGCTGTACCATGCAGCCACAGCTACAGTATGTGTTCAAAACAGTTTCCATGTCCCTCAACCCATCTTTGTACGCGCCGTAGCATGTTCTGTCTCACACATTCACATTGGCCAGGCTGCATCTGAACAATGTCAAAGGCAGCTTGAACATTATGCTCCAGTGTTTCACATCTGGAATGGGCTTTGCGAGCATGATATTTCTGAGATGGCCCCATAACTGCAAACTGCATAGGTTGAGATTTGGTGTACAAGCAGGCCACGCAACTTGACACCTCGTCTGATCCATTGAACAGGAAGACACGATTGAGATGCGTCCGGATGTTAACGGTGGAGTGGGCTGGAACATCATCAATGGCACTTCTTCCAGCAGGGGAGAGAAAGTCACCCATAATGAATGCCGATAGTTCCAGCCTGGTAGACGATGTGAAAGGAAGACTGGTCCCAAAATAAGGTCGCCAATTATCCAGGCCCACACATTCCGGCTGCACAGATGCTATTGACTCGCTGTCACCATACCATGGCGATTCTGCATATTACGCCATATATGACATGAAAGTTGAACATACCATCTTGTGCAAAGGTGGTCTCAACTGTGAATATGATGGATGATGCAAATCCGAGAATCGTGGTTGCCTGGTGAAGAATCAGGTGACAAAACTGCTCCCGATGTGGAAGTCTGTCGCTAGTAAGCCATGCACTCACTGTAAGTGTACGTTCAATAACAATTGTCATGGAGAATGTCCCACATGGTTGTCTGACTTACCCTACACTGGCGGGCCAGCTGCCTGGTATTGACACGGTGGTCATCTTCCACAGTGTTAATCACATTTTATTTCAAATGGTTCAAATGGCTCTGAGCACTATGGGACTCAACTGCTGAGGTCATTAGTCCCCTAGAACTTAGAACTAGTTAAACCTAACTAACCTAAGGACATCACACACATCCATGCCCGAGGCAGGATTCGAACCTGCGACCGTAGCGGTCTTGCGGTTCCAGACTGCAGCGCCTTTAACCGCACGGCCACTTCGGCCGGCTCACATTTTAGTCTTTGTAATAAAGTATGATGGAATAAATGGTCTCCAGCATGGAAACCATGTATTTTCGGACGTAAGTTAATTAGACATTTTTTGTTCAGTACCCTCACATCGATCACTCCTTACAGTTTGTATACGGTCTTAAAAAAAATCAGCCAGTACATACAGGTCTTATAGTGATGCAGAACACTCTTACAGCGAGATATTACTTCGTGTTTCATGTGTTTTTATTCTGCCTGGTAACACTGGCAGACCCCGCTCACTGTCAGTATGGTTGCTAGGTATATATATATATATATATATATATATATATATATATATATATATATATATATATATATATATATATATATATATATATATAAAGGCTCTGACCACTGTGGGACTTAACATCGGAGGTCATCAGTCCCCTAGAACTTAGAACTACTAAATCTAACTAACCTAAGGACATCACACACATCCATACCCGAGGCACGATTCGAACCTGCGACCGTAGCGGTCGCTCGGTTTCAGACTGAAGCGCCTAGAACCGCTCGGCCACACCGGGTGGCCTAGATTGTATCATGACGCTTAAATTTTCCCGACATTAACAGTATGATTGTCGTGCAGGCGGGTGGGGAAAAATTAGCAGTTACGTCACTCCTGACCACGTTTGAAGGAAACCCAGACTAACTTTACCAATGTGGTGGACGTACAGGGATTCGTATATCTCCTACTGGAATCTTATAGCAATGACATTCACTCCCTAATAATAAAACGATCGCTTATATCGGGTTACATGTCTTTTTATTCTGCCTGGGAGGTCTGGCTGAATGACACTGACATTTCCCAAGCATAAGCGCTAGTTTTGAAAGCTGGGTTATAGGCTCATGATTTGTTCTGATAGATAGAAAGAGAGAGGGACGTTCCTGGTATTTACTTGCAATGCTTGGCCCACATATTTCCATCCATGTGTTTGGACCTATTTGACTTCACTACCTCTGGTGGGAGGCCTCTCGATTGACACAGAAGACGTGTCTTTTACGCCAGCAACCAGATCGGAGAAAATGACATCTCAAATAATGCAACTTATACCGGATTATAGCTGTATTTGTGTGAAAGTCTTGGAAATCGGTAACAATGTGGTGGTAACACAATTTTGCTATGATGTTACAAGTTAGTGTCGCACTTTTTATTAATGTTTACTGGAATACGCCATGATATCAGTATCTGTATCGGTATGAGAGAAAGCTCGATTTAATACGCAGTAGGCGTAGTACTAGAAGGATAGCTTTGCAAGAATTTATATATAGAGCTGAGACATTTTTGCTAGGTGTTCCCACAATTCACCTAGATGCATGGGTAGATTAGCAGTCTGAAAAAACATCAAATTTGGAAACAATATCTTGCTTCGTAAATGATACGATTGATTTTTCCACCTTACCGAACAACTTTTTTTCCGCCATTTTGGCATTATATATCGAGACGTCATTAATTTAGCCACACAGTGCATTGTCACAGTGCCTTACACCATAAATTACGTTATTACATAGCATCATTTTGCAAAATAGATTGTGATTTTATTAATTTTGTGACACACTGCTTAATCATAGTGTCCTACATCATAAATTGCGTTGAATAGTTTACTGGATAATACATGGGAGTTGGAGAGGGTTCGATGGGTTGTGTGTGAAATAAACACTGTGCTTTGTTCTTTATTTTTGTACACATGTTTCATTGCATAGTAACAGCACAAAATTTTGATTAGCTGCCTCTGTAGCCCCTAAACTCACAATGTCTGGCACTCAAACCAATAGGCGGCTTTGCCCACATAGGAATTCCCTCTGTGAACTCACCCTCTACGGACTTTACACGTTCTACAGTTACACTCCCTGGTACAAGAGGTACACAGGAATTGATACACTGCTCCACTTGGTTCATTGTAACACTATTCTTGCTCAATTCTGTAGAAACTCATATTTGGCAGGTCTTACATGTAGCACTATCTTTCTATAGCGATCGTTGTTGCACAGTAGATATCATCTAATTTCACAATATTTGATAATTTTAAGCATATACTTGTTTCCATGAACTTAATTGCAACAATCCTGCACTGCAAATCTCAGCTATTGACTAATTGCAACCAAATATATGAACTTCTGTCGAAGTATGGAGTGGATCATTCTCGTCCATCGTCTTATCTAGTTCGCATGCACTATCAGACATAAAAATATGATGACTAGTTTAACGTGACTAAGCAGCCATCTTCAGATAGCTCACGGTAAAACATATTCCACCATATGGCACACTGAAAGCATTGCATTATCTATGGAGCTAACTATAATTGATTTCAATAACATTAAGTGTGGTTTTGAACTGGTAGGTTTTATCTTGCTGGTTTATTCAGTTTTTTTCTTATTATTATTATTAGTGGAAGTGTTACTCATACTGACATGCTGTCAGGTATGCATGGGTTTAAATTTCGTTTTACGCTGACACATATTTTACCACGAGTGATCTGAAGATGGACGCTTAGTCAACTGAAACTAGTAATCACATTTTACCGTTTTACACTGTACGCAATCTAGACAATAACAAAAAAAAAGGTTAATTTTCGCTGCAGTGTGTATGATAATAAAAAACTTCTTAACTTGCGACTTCCTGTCACGTGATAGTGTTTCCCATTCCAATTGGAGGTAATGTTGTCGGCATTCACAGCGAAGCCTATGAAGTAAATTTGTCTCTGCTAGGGATTAACAGTTTACCTTGAATTGAAGATATCCACTGAAACTCTTGCATCGGGTAGAAGTCAGGAAACTAGAAACATCACTCAAATAAATGTGAGATTAGTATCCTTTTTATAATAACTTATCTTCATATAAAAATTTCAGTGTTTTCTAAGAAATTATTGTTGAAATATTTGTAAGTGTCACTAACGTATGTTGGCCTCATTCTATAAATCAGGATTGACTAGTGGTTTAAGCTACGTGATTTTCATAATTTATTACATCGACGATAATATTAATACATTAATATAATTTCTCCAAAATAAGAGTTGGTGGATGTAGGATGATATTGTCCGCCAACGTTCCGACAAAACATGAATGTACGCTTATTGTTTAGATGACAAATGAGAGTCACACAGAACGTAAGTGAACAAAGGAGAACTCATTGGTATATTGAGAGGAAGCTCTAACAGTTATTATTTTCCTAGTGCATTTGGATATACTTTCAAATCTGCGAGTTTCTGTCCCAAATTTATACGAGGAGAGATAAGACCGAGAAAGCCACTGTTTCACCAGTATGTAATGTTGAAAAACTCAAGAAATTCTCTTGGGAGAGGTGTGTCGTTGTCTTCTGTTTTATGCTCCCCCTCTGTCCTGCCCCACCCATTTCCTCAAAATACGGCAATGCTATCAATTACTTAGAGGAAATTTAAAAAGAAAATAATTCTACACTTGTTCATCTGATTGCAGGTCATGCCAGTGTTAATTATAAAAAGCTTGAGAAATCTTACAAGAAACATATTCCCGGCATACTGTCAGTGGAACACGGACGAATACGACGCAGTAACGTTAGTTTTAATCTGTAGTAGCAGCGTATTTATTTATGCCTACTGGATATCAGTTTCGGTGCACGGTACCATTGTCATGCCATCCTATGCTCAAAAATTCGATAACATGTTTAGAACAATAATGCAAGAACAGTTAACAATGTCGGATGGGGTATACCACGCGCGTGGGCGCAGGGGGGGGGGGGGGGGGCAGAAGGATGGCGTGAAAGGGAATCAGAAGTGATGTGGACCGAAGTGACAGGAGTAGAGGGAGGAGAAACAGAAAACTTCACAACGTAGTCAAGGGTTAAAACTGTGAGGGATGGGGAGGGGCTGCGTGGGGGTTGATTTCAGCTTAGTAGCGAAGTCCGTAAATTACGTATCGAACGAGGCAACTTCGGATTGCTTTTCCCGCTGCTCAGTTTGTTCATTTAATAACTTATCCGCTCTTCTATTCATGTGACTGTAAATTTCCACTTCTTCCACGATGTTCATCAGTGGGCTCCTTTGGGAAATATGCAAAATTTCAATGGTGTTCTCTACGTCTTTTATCGTACGCTTATTTTGAAGAGGATAATTAACAAAGCTATATCTTTCTTTCGTTGCGTCAGTAGTATGTTCTTTAAACCCAGTTAGATGTTTAAGCTCTGCTTGTCCCATATAAAAATTATTATTACGCTCTCATCACGTCACGCCCCTCTTCTGCCTCTCCTCTTCTGGCCCCCGCCCGGCTCCCTCGTGCCCTCTCCCTCCCCAGTGACAAACCTACACAATATTTCTATATACAGCTGCACTGCATTTATTATGATGTACCCCAATGTTTACTGTGTTTTAAATAATTAATGCAAAAAAATTGATTTGTAGGTGATAGAGGGCCTATCTCCGTGACATTTTAGTGCATGTGGCTTATCGCTTTTAGTTGTAGGTGCACAACTATGCACTTGAAATCGCCTTATCATCTATGGAGTATATTTGTTTGTGATCGTTAGTGGTAACCTAATATCAGACCTCGTTGATACAGTCTTTCATAACCGCACGTTACCTATGTGGAGCGGTTACCGTGGCTGTGGCTGGTCGACGAGCTGCGACACAGCACCGAGTAACAGCGAAACAGCGCCGCCGAGAGTCCTAGCTTACACGTGATCAGAACTTGGACAAACATGAAACTGGAGAAGTGGCCAAAGAACATCAGGTGACTGATACAGAGTGCATTTTCGCAGTGAGTCACTGTACCCTCTGGTAACTTGATTTCTTTGCAATAAATATAATTTTGTACTTTTAATATATAATGGTGCGATTCATGGTCAGATCGATATTTTCTAGTGGTAAGAAATGCATATAACAGTAAAATGTAAACGGCTAAATATATTTATTATTTCGCTTTTTATGTTTTATTGAAGTGAGGACTATTTTCTTACGTAATTTCTTAATTTTAAATTTTATGCTAAAAAGAACTCTGTAAGCAGGAGGCAATCGTATCACCCCTGTCCGCAGTTTGCATCTATTTAAAACTCAACATTGACCTTTTCGTTTAATATTTGGCACTTCTACTTGGGAAGCGAGCGTTGCAGAGACAAGTGGCCATTTACACACTTTGAGATTCACTGCAGACTAAGGTAACAAAAATCATGTGATATCTCCTAATCTCTCCTTTTGCCTGGCGCAGTACAGCAGCTCAATATGGCAAGGACTCAACGAGGTGTTGAAATATTGGATCATGCAGTCTCTATCACCGTCCATAGTTGCGAAAATGTTGCCAGTGCAACATTGGTATACGAACTGGCCTCTCGATCATATCCCATAAATGCCCTACGGGACCCATGCCGGGCGATATGGGTGGCCAAATCATTCGCTAGAATTCTCCAGAATGTTCCTCGAACTAGCCGCGAACAATTTTGGCCCTGTGACCTGTTCGGGAACATGAACTCCATGAATGGCTCCAAATAAAGTAGCCGAACGTAATCATCGGAAATCAATGATCGGTTGAGTTGGACCCGAGGAGCCCATCTATTCCACGTAGAAACAGCCCACAGAATTATGCAGCCACCACCAACTTGCACACTGTGTTGTTGACAACTTGGGTTCACGGCCTGCGCCACTCTCGAAACATCCAATTAGCCGTTAACAACTGAAGTCGGGACTCGTCTGACCAGTTTACGGTTTTCCAGTGGTCTAAAGTCCAACCCATATGGTCACGAGGGCACCAGAGTCGCTGCAGGCGGCGTCTTGCTGTTAGCAGAGACACTCGCATCGGTCGTCTGCTTCCACAGCCCATTAACGCCAAATTTCATCACTCTGTGCAAATGGATACGTTCGTCGTAACACCCAAATAGATTTCTGCGGTTGTTTCACCCTTGTCTGTATGCGCTGGCAACATTACGCCAACGCCGCTGCTCTCGGTCGTCCAGTGAAGGGCGTCGGCCACTGGGATGTCCGTGACGAGAGGTAACGTCATAAATTTGGTATTCTCGGCACACTCTTGACATTGTGGATCTCGAAATATTGACTTCCCTAACGATTTCAGATGTGAAGTGTACCGTGCGTCTGGGCTCCGACTACCATTCCACTTTCAGAATCTGTTAATTCCCGTCGTATGCCATAATCACGTCGGAAGCTTTTTCTCATAAATCACATGATTACAAATGACAGCTCCGCCAATGCACTGGCCTTTATTCCCTATGTACGTGATACCACTGCCATCTGCATATGTGCATATTGCTATCTCATTATTATTCTCTCCTCAGTGTACACCATGCATTTGGTGTAATCTAGGACAGTATTTTGTAAATTGCTCTTGCATTACTCTTCTAACTAAGTTATCGAAACGTTTGATCATAGGAAGGTCCGAGGACAGAACTTTGTACCGAAACAGGTAGCCAGTAAGTAAAATAAATAAAATGTGACAGTAGACTAAAACCAACTTTTTCAACCTTACGATCGTTAACGTGTTTTTATCTCCTACGAACGTAATTTATCAGAATGTCCCCTGTCTCGTAATTTTTTTCACTGTCATGTAATGAAGAACTAGGGACGGGATTTAGGCAAGGATACTGACTGTAAGGTGAGAAATAAAAAGTTTGAAGTATTTATGCTTAGACAGTAAACTCTGTAGATGAACTAGAAGTAACACAGAGACCTGAAATTTCTCAGTAATTACTCTGAGTGCCTTGAGTACGTTGCAAAGCTACTTGTTATATCACCTCCAAATGACGTAGCGGAACTAAATGCAGAAGAAGTGAAACAGCTCTTGGATTTAATTATCGTACTAGAATGAACTGAAATGTTCTAAGAGCTACCACTTTTTTTACATAGTAAAATTTGAGTTTGGCTTCTACCGGACACGAGACGTTACATTTGAAACACCCATTATGAAAACTACAAACTGACAGGCAACTACATAGGTTGTAATCCCCACTGCTAAAAATGCCGAAAAACGTTAAATCTAGTTATATTATCTTCCTCATTTCTCCTTCATTAACTTTGATGAATAATTTTCATTCTTTAATTTGTAAGCTGCCATTTGTCGAGCCTTTTTATCGCTAAATTGGTTCACCTGTAACGTTCTCCATACCGAAGAACCTCTTATTTCTGCCCAAAGATGCCGCCTTAGAAGGTTTAGTACTACCCTGAGCAGCAGGAGTACAACGATATTGAAAAGTCTTACGCGCTTCCAGTGAGAAGTGCAATGTACTCTGCCATTTTTAAACCTACTTTCTGTTATTCTTGTACTGTTACAAAGGATCTTTATTCTCTTTTAGTAAAATATTATTGGTGATGATATGAATCCTGCTACACAACCTCTTAACAACAGCCTGTCTCTACAACATTTCACATTCGTTAGAGCCAGTATCTGTGTATTCACGCTAGAAACTAATTTCTTTTCTGTATTTTCACTGCATTTTTTATCGAGTGCTATCATTTTTCTCAGCGTATACTTCAAATGACTACCTTCTAGTCAATTTTGCTTCATATTTTACAGTTTCAAGCCTGATAAGTATAATTGGTACCACTACCTCAATATCCCAATTGTCCAACTTACGTTCAACAAATACATTGAATTTTTTACTATGCCTAATACACAAAAAAGACGTGTAAACGCGTGTAGTAGCAAGTAGAACACAACCTCTGAGGGTTCCATAGATTCTTAATAAAGTATTTAGTTAATAATATAATAATAATAATTAATTAATTACTTCGTGTGGCGAAATGGCCTGGTGCAAGTATTTCTGATGTACGTTACTTCGGCTACTTGCATGTATCGAAACTACTCGAGTTATCCAACTGGAGAATTGGGCCTCCAGTTTAACTTGGAATCCGAAAAAAATGTTGTTTCTTGCGAGTCCTCACATCGTTACTAGGTGAAGACTAAGTTAAGGCGAAGACTGAAAAATCAGTGACCTCACCAAGAATCGATTGCGCTACCTTTCAATTACCAGGCACGCGCTTTACAGGTAGGCCGTCAGTAATGTTTTTGTTAATGTGTTTTTCAGCCAAAAAAATGGTCTGATACAGCTGTCCGTGCTATTCTATCTTCTGCAAGTCTCTTCATCTCGGCGCAACTATCGTTACCCACATCCGTTGGACCCTGCTTATTGTACCCAAACAATGGCCTCAGTCTAGACTTTACTTCCAACTCTTCCCTCCTTTACCGAACAGAAGATTATTTGATGCCTCAAAACGTGTCCTATTAGTTCATCTCTTCTTTTAATGAATTTGCACCATAAATTTCTTTTCTCCCAACTCTATTCAAATCCTCTTCACAAGTCATACAATCTTTAAGGTACTTTGTCTCTGATTAAAGAAGGAGAAGCTAGGCTGGTGTTGAATGATTTACAGGAGTGTGCAGCTATATTTAGCAAGTTATTAGCCACGTATACAGTCCAGGTATCTGGGTGGATTTATGCTAGTGTTTGAGTTTAGAAATGGCAAGTTCATGGTTATTGTTCCTAACACTCACAGCTATTTTTCGTTTTTGCTTGTGATTGGGACTTTGTTTCATGTAGCGTGTAAAATGTTGTCTGGTCACTGTCAGAGTGAGAGGACGGTCAGGGTCTATGTTTTATTACTTTGTTTTTATGTATTTTAGTTACGCAGTATGGCACATTTCAGCAATATGTTGTGTTTCTTGTGTCTGATGTTATGTTTGCAGTGCCTGCAGTGTTGACAGCTGGTTATGAGGGGGGAGGGGGGACTTCGTGCTGTGAATCTAAAAGTCACGACACGTTATACTTACTGCTCCTCCAGTCAGCTGTGGTGCAGCTGCTATGGTGCATGTATTTGGCCAGTGGGCTTGGCAGTAGCTCTGCCACAGCAAGACCCATGTGGGGGTGAGGTATCACAGAGCACTAGATCAGCTGCACGTCACCTGCTATGCTCGGTATGAGAAAACAGCTTTCATAGACTAGTGCCACGATCATAGAGGAGGGGTTGGGAAGACATCAGAGTGGCTAGCAGACAACTTGGAGTGTAATCGAGTTGGGGGTGGTAGCTGTGGTAAAGGGTGCAAGTAGTGTGCATTGATTTTGACGCTTCTGAGAGCTATATTCCAGACAGGAGGACTATGTGCAGTGTTGTGTTTTGTGGCGTAATGGGTTTGCCTCCACAATGGCTGCACACTTGTCAACTCGAAACGATAGATTTGTAAATCCCATTTGTAGTCATTGTTCTGTGAGTATAAGCAATATTGACTACAAATTTGTTCAGACAATTATAAATGCTGATATTATATAGGTGGTATTTTAATTGATTGGCAGTAGTGTTCGTTGTAGTTAGTAGTTGGTGGAGGGAATGCTTGGTAGATATAGCACTTGGTTTTATTGTAAATGAATGAATGCACAATCGTGAAGGCTATGGAATAGAGTTTAGATTTTAGTGTCTGTATTAAGCTCATTTCACTGAAAGCTATTTTGTCCTTTTCATTAGGTCTTGTCTGTCTGTTCACTGCAATTGATTTCCAATAAATTTATCTATGAACCAGAGACTTCTAATTTTAGACTTAGCTCAGACGTGGGTGACAATGCTTTATAAACTCGCTTTCTTTTGGTCTGTTTGGTAGGGGCGGGGGGGGGGGGGGGTGAGAGTGACAAACATTTGTAACAACTGATTTCCAGGTTTCCCTGTACAAACTGCCATGTGCCATGTTGTGCATGTAGTACTGGAATGCATTTCAGGGATAAAGGGAGAGGATGCGATGAACAGAAATGGGTAGGTAGATGAGATAGACAGATAGTGGTGGAAGGAGTTGATCGACAGAGAGGGAGAGGGGGTAGGAAGAGACTGGGAGGAGGAAATGGACAAACAGAGGGAAAGAAAGATGGACAGAGAGTGGGCAGTGGGTGAGGAACAGAGATTGATGGGAGGGGATGCTGGTGAGAGAATGGGGAGGACGAGATGGACAGACAAAGTGCGGAGGAGATGGTGGGCAGAGAGAGTGAAGACGAAAAGGTAATGAGGGAAGGGCATAAACGCAAATAGAGGAAGGAGGAGGTCATGGACAAAGAGAGTATGGAGAAGATTGACTGAGTGTATGGGAGGAGAAGATGGACTGAGAAGAGATGGCTAGAGTGTACGAGAGTAGGAAATAGGCAGAGAAATGGGGGAGAGGGGATGGACAGAGAGTGGGGTAGGAGCAGTAGAAGTGTGCGATAAATATGAGAGACGATGCCGCAAGGTTAAAGGTGGGTTTGAAACAGAACTCTTATAAAAAGTATATAAAATTAATTTTCTTTGCTTCTTTGCTTTCTGTTTTAGGTAAAGAACAATTAAACATTTTGATATATTATTAGCACAGATACGATTACTTGAAAAGACACTGAAGCAAACCAGAAATTCAACACATGTTTTTTTTGGTGCAATCTCATCGCAATGTATAAAATCCATGAGAAGATTTATGAACATGAGATTTATATGCTAAGAATAATTATTTAAATAAAATGGTTGTTAATGAAATAAGCTTGCAGTGAACAAGTTTCCCAGTTACCAGTCTGTACTGTGATAGTGAACCTTCCAGTCTGTGTTTATTTCTGAAATAAGATCATTACTTTCTTTTTGTCCTGTTCATTTTCAGTTAGCCAATATTTGTACAGAAAATCGTAATTGATGATTTTGCGTAGGTAGTACGAAGGGTATTAAATAAATAAGGTAACACTTTTTTCCTTGGTCAGTTTCTGTTGAAAGAATGCAGAATTTGTTGTGAGACATAGTGGGAAATTCCCACATCAGCTCCTGTTGTTTCATGAAGTTCTGACTGGTGGCGGCACTATAACATAGCCTTCAAAATGGCGTCCGTAATATAAGAGTTTTCGAAAGAGAGAGCTGTCATTGAGTTTCCTTCGGTGGAAAACCAGAGCATAACACATATTCATAGGTGCTTGCAGAATGTCTACGGAGATCTGGCAGTCAACAAAAGCCCGACGAGTTGTTGGGCAAGGCGCCTCTCATCACGCAGCAGATTCACCCAAACCTGTCCGATCTCTACGTTTCGGGTCTCGCACCATCTGACTTCCATGTGTTTGGCGCAATGAAAAATGCAGTTCACCGGAAGCAGTATGTGGATGATGGGGAGATTATTGATGCAACTGAATGCTAACTCCGACGTCGGCCATTTGAGAGGTACCATGCGGGCATACTGGCTCTCACGGTGAGGTGGCGTAAGGCCGTCGCATTCAACGGAAATTCTGTTGAAAAATAGGATTTTGTTGCCAAGAGGAAGAGTGTTGGAATTCTGAATTAAACCAGAAAATAAAATGTGTTGCATTACTTAATGAATGTCCCCCGTATTTTAGTTGGGTGACAATTTTGTAATTGGTGGGGATGCGGTCAGCAGATGTAGTATTTGGTTTTATTGTGAAAATATGACTGCCAGATTATCAAATCGGAGAGCTGCTATTCTATTTTTATTGGTCGTATAATGTTGATCTGATTTATTTCTATTTTTCATTTCGTGTTTATTGTATTTTTTGCCCAAGGAGCCTAATATTGTGAAATTTTCTAGTTTCTTGTTGTTGACTTCAGTTACAGTTTTACTTTGTCGGTGTTCATTTTAAACCACTTTATAACTGTGTTGAAGAAATAATGGGTACATTGTGTTGTTCCAGTGGTCAATGAGCCTTTTATTTGAAATCAGTTTAAGTTGCTTGTTTGTTAATGTAGAGGAAGACGCGCTTGTTTAATAAAGATTCTTTATCAAAGTAAGCCGGTCCCTGCACAACCTGCAGCCCGATCCCTACTCCACTGAAATTCTACACCACCTTATCCATGTTGATGTTTAAGGTAACAGAAACGAATGTATCCAAGTCATGGTACGAAAGCGCCCCCAAAAACCCTTCCATTTTGATGCAGATTCTCCACAAACTACACGTTAAATGCCTCATGCCCTTACACTCGACACTTCACATCACTTTAAAAGAGGTGACATCGCAACTCGTCGTTTTACACTATAGTCCTCCAGTCAGCTACTGCCCTGATCTAGTGTTATCAGGCCCAAGGAAAACGCACTGTTTTATACCACTTTAAGTAATGATCTGTTCAGAGGTACCAAGCTTAAAGTCACCACTAGACACTGGATACAAGTTCGTTCGCAATGTTACATTTATGTTATATGGACGTGCATTCACCGACAGCTAAAATTCCTAACAAGTTTGAAACCGATAGTCATTGAAAAGTCCTAACACTCGTGTTTTGTGTCTGTCGCTCAAGTCCCTTTTGCGATCATTGTTTTTACACGTTGCTACATGACAGCGTGTGATGCAACATTCCTTGTAGACATTCCAGCTGGATAGTCTGCGTTGATACACCAGCTAATTAGGTGACTCCGTACAAAGTACGAATGTAGTCGAATTAAATCGGCTGATGCTGAGGGTATTAGATTTGGTAATGTGGCACTTACAGTAGTAAATGAGTTTTGCTATTTGGGGAGCAAAACACGAGGTTGAGTCAAATGAAAACCTTAAATTTGTAATAGCAAATCGAAATTTCTGGTCGTTATCCTGTAAGTTGCGAAGCGTACTACAAATAGCGTGCACAATGGCCTGTAGGTGGCAGCATAGTGCAGATGCACACATACCGTCGCAGTATCAGTGTAAAGGTGGCCGCCCCTGTTGCGACTTGCACCAGGGAGGAACAGCGTTCTGTTATTCGTTTTTTGCGTGGTGAAGGTGTGAAACCTATTGAAATTCATCGACGAATGAAGGTTCAGTACGGTGATGCATGTTTGTCACAGCAGCAAGTCTACGAATACAGTAGGAAGTTCGCAAATGGTCTGACTTCAGTGGAACATGCTCCTCGTCGAGGTCAGGCACAACGAGTTGTGACTCCACAGAACATTGCAGCAGTTGAAGGCATAGTGAAGGAAAACAGCCGAGTGACACTGAATGACATTGCAGCATGTGTACAGATTAGTCATCGCTCAGCACACCACTTTGTGCATGATGTGCGCCAGTTTCACGAAGTGTCTGCAAAGATGGGTGCCACGGCAGCTGATTCCTTAAAAGAGAGAACGACGTGTTGATGCTTGTGAAGAACTTCTTCGGCGCTTTGAACGAGAAGGTGATGGCTTCCTTGCAAGAATCGTTACTGGGGACGAAACCTGGGTTCACTTCCACCAACCGGAAACGAAGAGAGCGAGCAAGGAATGGCACCATTCCTCATCACCAAAACCAAAGAAGTTTCGAGCAGAACCATCAGCAGGGAATGTTATGCTGACTCTCTTTTCGGACGAAAAAGGCGTCATTTTGGAGTATTACATGCCTAGAGGGACCACTGTCACCAGTGCATCATACACAGATCTCCTGAAAAATCATCTGCGGCCTGCAATCAAATCAAAGCGACGTGGATTGCTGTCAGCAGATGTCCTTTTGGAACATGACAATCCAAGGCCCCACAATGCCCGAGCAACAGTTGCAACAATCACAGAACTACATCTTGAGTGTCTTCCTCATCCACCATACTCATCAGACCTTGCCCCAAGTGATTTCCATATGTTTGGACCACTGAAAGACGCAATGGAAGGAAAGAAGTTCCGTTATGATGAAGAAGTATGGTACGCGGTGCATGAGTGGTTGCGCGGACTACCAAAAGAATTTTTTTCTAAAGAAATTCATGCACTTTGTAAGCTCTGGAGGACTCCCATTGAGCGTGGGGGAGATTATGTTAGAAAGTGATACAGCTTTGTACCACTTCTCCACAATAAATAATATTTTTAAAAATATTTAAGGTTTTCATTTGACTCACCCTCGTAACTGATGATGGTCGAAGTAGAGAGGATATGAAATGTAGACTGGCAATCGCAAGGAAAGCGTTTCTGAAGAAGAGAACTTTGTTAACATCGAGTATAGATTCAAGTGTCAGAAAGACGTTCCTGAAAGTATTTGTATGGAGTGTGGCCATGTATAGAAGTGAAACTTGGAATGATAAATAGTTTGGTCAAGAAGGGAATAGAAGCTTTCGAAATTTGGTGCTACAGAAGAATGCTGAAGATTAGATGGGTAGATCACATAACTAAAGAGGAGTATTGAATAGAATTAGGGAGAAGAGAAATTTGTGGCACACCTTGACTAGAAGAAGGGATCGTTTGGTAGAACACGTTCTGAGGCATCAAGGGATCACCAGTTTAGTATTGGAGGGCAGCGTGGAGGGTAAAAATCGTAGAGGCAGGACCAAGAGATGAATACACTAAGCAGACTCAGAAGGATGTAGTTTGCAGTAGGTACTGGGAGATGAAGAAGCTTGCACAGGATAGAGTAGCATGGAGAGCTGCATCAAACCAGTCTCTGGACTGAAGACAACAACAACAACAACAACAACAACAACACCAACGTACAAAGTGTGGCCAAGATCACATCCAACTACGATAGCTGGTTTCTGACATTGTGTCACGTCTTAATATCGACTCATTTCAATGCGCTTTTATCAGCTACCGAGTTCCAAAATTATTATCCCTACTCCACAACGCAGTTGAGATACATCGTCTCACATGGAAAACAAGAACCCCAAACGGAAGCTCTTCATGATCAATTTTCCGAATCGTTTGCGGTAGTGTTAGTATAAGTAAAAGAACGATTGCGATCCAGAAATATGAACATGTTTTCACTAATTCTGGAAATATCTTTTACAACAAAAATCAAACAAAGCAGGCAACACCGTGAGTACGTGCTGTAACTACTATTTAGTGATACTATTATTTAAACAACACTAAAAATCTGCTTTGGAACATTAGTTCATTGCGCTTGGTTACCATTAACTCGTCATAATCAACAAGATTTTAAAGCTTTAAAGGGTATACAATATCTGCCTAGTGTTGTCAAGAGTATTAAAGGTAATATTGTTTCGACTTATTCTTCGTCATCCGGCAGATTTTTTAGGATGTATGGTCGAATGATAGCGGACCTTTGGCACTCGACTCACTCAGACGTAAATCACAACGTTAGTAGTCTCTAGTATGTCTTGCGTCATCAAGCTGAGGATGATTACGCTCTATGTAGAAGACGTCAACAGAGTGCAGCAGAACTACTACAAAGTGCATTTCCGTTGTTACGGAACGTTTCGTGTTTCGCGTCTGCTGAAGAAACGGCTAGGTTTTATCCACGTTGATGGAGCTTAGTTTTCGTAGTTCAGAACTCTTGCACAGATACTGTATAGGAGCCGGTGAATACGACCATGAGGTTTCGCCACAGCGAAGGCAATATGTTTTGTGAAAGATGATTACGCTGTGGATCTCTGTCAGGTTACTAAGGTTTTAAACGGATGACTCGAAATAATGGCAGCATGATTGAACAACAATCAACAGAAATTTAAGGAAAGCAGTTTATGCAGCGAAATCATATTATTCACATGTGGTATCGTATGGTGTAATTATCGCGTCTGAGTCAAGATAAAAGACCATTCTCTTGTATTTTGCCTCGTAAGGGCAGTGAAAGAAGAAATCGTGCTACAGATATCCAATTACTAATGAATAGCCGGCCGCGGTGGTCTAGCGGTTCTGGCGCTGCAGTCCGGAACCGCGGGACTGCTACGGTCGCAGGTTCGAATCCTGCCTCGGGCATGGGTGTGTGTGATGTCCTTAGGTTAGTTAGGTTTAAGTAGTTCTAAGTTCCAGGGGACTTATGACCTAAGATGTTGAGTCCCATAGTGCTCAGAGCCATTTTTGAACTAATGAATAAATATTTATTTCATAAGACGATTGCTAACGGAGTATAAAATATTTCAAAACTGTATTCTGTTGGCAGGCAGAAATATACAGCACCACAGTTGGGACTGAAAATGTAGCAGACAACAATGATGTATGCAGAGTGAAAAGCAAAGAGATGATAGCAGACTGCGTATAAAACAGCAAATATTGCTCTACCATTTCTAGTAACAATACAAAGAGAACATAATTCATTTATTTTAATTTATTTTTCTGTCAAGGAAGTTTAATATTTTTAAACTCCTACCCTTTACCTCTTTCTTTGAAAATATCAAATGATCACTTTGGAGATTCTTATGTTAGTAACAAGTTGCACTTAATGGAGTCCAACACGTAGGAGATATCAGTAAATCACCTGCCGCAGTTACGAGGACTGTGACAAATGATCTGGGAGAAATATGAACTCCTTGGACAACCACATTATGCAGCAGCTGCTTATGTTTTTAACAAGTTAGAGGAAATCAGTGATGTCACCAATTGAAAAACAATAAATACAGCTCTAAAGGAAGCTTCATAAATTGAAATTATGTTATCCACATAAAACAATGAAAATATCCTCAGAATTCAACCACTTACCCATTATTTGGTTCACTAAAACTGCTGCGGTTTTAGGAAGGCCTTTCACGTGGTAATCATTTCTCTTGGATCACACGCGCCATGAGATAAAGTAACCCGTAACAGGAGTATCACTGACCACTGGCCACCGTTGGGTGGTCTCGCTTAAGGTGTGTCCAGACCTGTGCGCCTGGCGCCTATTCGCCGTGCGACTGTGCTTGGCCCACACGCAAGCAGAGGCACGCTTGATGGAGCAGGCCTCTATCTCAGCGTGTGCATGCTCGTGATTCCATTCACACCCGTACTCACATTGGGCGCCTCTACCTCCATGTTGGGCAAGCTACAGTCGCACAGCGACTAGACACGAAACGTACAGGAGCAAACGCACCTTTATGTAGACAGCAACCGTCTGCTGCCGTCTGTAAGCGTCCCTTGTAAATGTTCCTCCAATCCTTCCGTTGCCTACACGCGCTTCATTTCTATACGGTTCCGCAGGAGATCACTAAACTGCGCTGCACACTATGCTGAGGTCGAACCGCATAGCATCGCCTGATTTAACATGGTTTTATCTGGACAGCTTGTGCGTGATGCTACAATCACAAGATATGAAAGTGACATCTCTAACCTATAGACGCATGAAAGCAACGCAAAAAACTCTTTCCTCCAAATTTCATGAACCACTCTTTGGTCGTGTGTCACGAGCAGCGAGAACCCTGTGAAATTTCCCACTCTGAAAATTTATTTGTTACACTAGACTTTTCACGTGGTCTTTAGAGTGTAAATGAAGTCGATTAACAGTTAAATAACGAGATTCTAAACAACTCTCAGGAATTCGGAGAATTTCATGTTTTCCTTTAGCTTCACAAATTTATTATTCATTTTCCACCGGTTTCGGTCGTAGCGATCGTCTTCACAGCAAGGATAAACGCTTCCTGTGAAGATTGTCGTGACGACCGAAACCGGTAGAAAATAAATAATATATTTGTACAGCTGATGGGAAACATGCAATTCTTCCAAGACGATTAAGAACATTGTTAGGGAACAGGGAAAAGAACAAGACATCCTTACCCTGCTCAGTTTTAGGAAATTTCCTGATCTTGCTGTTAACGAGCGTGATGTATAAAAGGAGCTTCGTCTCCATGTACGTGAAAGCACACAGTTGTATGGAGGTCGAATTATATGTCTTCCAACAACGGGGACGTAAGATTCTTCGAAACACTGTATGTAGGAGTTCACTGCACGTAGGCGTTCGGTGAAGAGTGCAATCGGCAGAGGTTGGCCTGTTTCACATTGGAGGAAATCGATAACGACATAAATTGAACAATGAAAGTACAGCGCTAATGGAATATTTGTATAGTGAAATTATGTTATTCGCTTAGACTTACATGTGAAAATACTTTCTCAGTCATTGTCTAACATCATTTAGTAATAATTTATGTTTGTCTGTGATGGGTTTTTATTATTATAACATTCGTACCAAAATTTACAGAGTTAAGGTCAAGAGGGAATAAATCAGTTTTGAATTATTGAAATGATTTGCTTTAGACACGAAGAGCGTAGCCTAATAGCACGAAAACAATAGACACTCCTTAATCGTGAAAATATTCCCCTGATGGTGGTCTACCTACTTAAACTTCTATTATCAGTCCAGTTCGCTGAGAAAATTGCAGCGTACTGGCACAAAAGTAACTGTGAAACAATTACACGTAAACAATGAGTTAACAGAGTTGTAAAAAAGCAACAAGGAACTGCCGTCTGTTGCATGTCGTAAATCAGTTTTCTGTTTAAGCAACATAATAATCTAAGACGATCGGATTAAATATGAGTTAAAATACGAACTGAAAATAGCTTGCTTTTTCAGAAAAAGAATAATTTTATTTTTCATCGATATAAAATTAAGTATTATAACGAATTTGACTCGAATATATGACTAGTAACAAGTAAAACTAAGGGGAGAGTAGTAGTTCTTGGAACGTAGTACCACATAAAAGTGGCGAAGTTTGGGTAGACCGTTTATCGAAAGGAGGGGCAGCACATGGATTGGGGAGCAACGAGCATTGCGGAAGAACCTGAGTGAAGGAGGGACACATTGTGAAGAATGAAGGTGCAGTTAATAATGTAACAGTATGTTCTGGTAGTGATGGGGTGTGGAAGAGGTAATTTTAGAGGGGGATACATTTCTGTATTTTGTGCTTCAGAACGATTAGTATCTTAAGTAGGGTTAACAGGAAAGGGGTAGAAAGGATGGGGGTCAGAATATCACAGAAAATATCATCAAACACTGAATGACTAGACATAGAAATAGCGCGAGAACTTTTCGAGCTGAAATTCAGCTTTGGAACCACAGATAATTTATCCAGGGAAGTCTCACCACGAATTAATAATGTACCAAACTCATAATAAACGGAGGGCCACAGTCTCGTCAGTCGTCAAACGATAGACCATATTTTATGCTCTTTTATTTAAGCGGCACACGGAAGTCCCGCCAGATCATGGAGTGTCACAAAGCAAACAGCATAGTCTCTACATATGCGCTGAATTGTCAAATCAGTAAAACTGCTACTTGTCGTAATCGTTGTGGTCCTCGTTCGTTGACGCAATTTTCCGTCGTATTGCTCTCTTCCCTCTTCCTCTGGGGCACGACATAACGTGTGCTCAAACGCTTCTTCGGCTGGAGTTCCTGGTTTCCGCGTTTACTGCACGTGACGGTTGCGCTGCGCTCCACTGCCCTGACAGACTGCCACGTTCCGCCTCTTCCCCTTTATTCTGCATGCCATAAATTGTCCACACCCTCGTTCACGTCCTCGTTGCGTCCAGCATATTTTCTCTGTAACTACTTCGTTCATTTACGCGTCCTGCAAAACGCGCTATTTGCTACTGCACATGTCTGCTAACGTAATGTAGGTTACAGGTTGCGCCCCAAATACATTTTCAAACATATGTTCGTCAATAAAACTACTATTACAGTGTTGAAGTATTTCAGTTTGTTTTCTTCACTCTTTTTACAACCTAACAGAAAATGGGTAAAAAATATGTACAAGTGATCCTTCTGTTGTATGTATACAGTAGGTATTTTTCAGAAACAACACGATGTTATTGCTAACAAAATTTTGTTTCAAGTGATAAAATAATCATAATAATAAGAAAAGAGTAAGCATTTCAACAAAAATGAAAAAGTATGTTCGCTATGGAAGCATATAAGAGTCGCGTAGATATCAATACAACGCTGCGACGAAGAGCGGTTTATAAGCTACGCAGTTGTAAGTCGCACAAATCTGTCTCTGAAAACAAGACCAATGATGTTGTACTATAAAGTAAACGTTTAAGCACGCATAAAATATCGTTGTTTTCAACCGTGAAGACGACAGCGTATCATTCGCGCCAAAAATTTCTTGTCTACCACATAAGCGGCATAAAATTTTGCAAATGAGAAGCTAGTAATGCCATCTATTCGTCGTACTTAAACGTAATTAAATTTAAAGTAGTGTACCTACTGTCTGTAGTATACAGTAATAATTTTTCCAATTTTAAACATCAGAAGAATCGCTGTCCCCTTAGTTATGGTATATTACGCATATCTGATTGACCAGAATGCAAAATCCTGCTATTGGAGAACGATGAAGGCGAATACGTCCCGGGCAGTGTTGGGGAAGGGAACTAGCCTTTCGACTTACCTGGAAGCTACAAAGATATTTAAATAAAAACATCTTGACATATATGTGCTTTCTTACGCAATACAATGCATCACGTCAAACAAAGTAACATGTTACACGATGTCATGTCGTATTAGATATGCTGTTATGTCTTCCAATATGGCATTTGTCTTATCGTCCAATATGATACAATGTGTCATAAAAGTTTAGGATCAAATGGTTCAAAGGCTCTGAGCACTATGGGACTTAACATCTGAGGTCATCAGTCCCCTAGAACTTAGAGCTACTTAAACCTAACTAACCTAAAACATCACACACATCCATGCCCGAGGCAGGATTCGAAACTGCGACCGTAGCAGTCACGCGGTTCCGGACTGAAGCGCCTAGAACCGCTCGGCCACCGCGGCCGCCAAAGTTTAGAAACCATGCATCCCCATTCCTGGATAGTTCTTATTACAGATGCCACCCCATCCTCTGATACTTTCTACTGTAGATATATTCCACTCTCTAAACTAACATAAATATGTGTTTATTTGTTGCTACACCTCTCACCGTAAGTATAACGGGGGTATGCCTAAGAGAGTTCATTGCACTTGGAAAGCAAGATTAACTCTGAAGAAAGCCGAATATTTCCAGCCTTTTTGATTCAAATGTCCATGAAGCTGTCAGGTAGGTCTAAGAGCTAGTTCCCTTCTCTAACTCTGCCCTGGCCTTATTCGCCTATTTTTGTATTACAGTAAGTGCGTGTTTCATTCTGTTCCACAATTTCTGTTCTACCATAATTTTAACCGTAGACCGCCATACCTTGGCAATCGATGTAGCTTTCTGTTGACTCGGGTGACGAATGATCCGGTATAGGATCTTTATTGTCTTTCGGACCTTGTTGTTTATATTGTGGCAACGGGTAAAGCCTTCAGAAAACAAGAAGCCGAAAATTAATCACATATATTTGTCGATGTTACAAAATTTCAACTGAACCGCAAGGGTGTGAAACACAGAAGTGGCCCGCGTAAAAGTACGAAAATCTTTTTTTTTCTTTTTTGCACGTAATATACGAATGAGCGCAGATTTCTGAATGCAAGTTTTCAATTTTATCATGCAAATGTATTTTTCTTTTTTTATATATCTGATTCACTTTAAACCGTTTCCGCGTGTTCAGTTTACGTAAGAATTCATTTTACGTCCTAAATTTAACTCGACTTTAGACCGTCGTATCTCGACAACCATAAAGATTCTTCGATAAAAAATATATCATTTTGACTTTATCCATTTATCTACCTTCGTGCGAAGTTTGAGATACACAAGTGATGCGCTTCCTAAATTTCCCAGGAAAAACGTGTTTTTCAGACGTAAAGTTTAAACGAAACAAGGCTAAGGTCCGGTACACGTGCGGATAAAATTTGAACCATCAGGCTCGTTCGAGTCCGGAGTTATTTAAGAGTGGCTGTTTTTGCACGTAAAATATGAAGTAGTGTGACATTCAAATGATTTCACTGACTGAGCATTAATTTCAGCTCAAATAAAATCTTTTGCAAAAGGAATTAATTGATTCGGACAATTTTCCTCGGCGCCAGCTTTGGTTTGCCGTTCAAACCTTGCTTATATACTGTGACGTAGCTACAGTTAGACAGATGTTCGAACGTCTATGCATATGGCCGCTGGTCTGGGCTAAAGGAAAAACTTTTTACCCAATGTTCGTAGCTCAAACTGGAACCGAGCACCAGGACACCACGTCCCCTACAAATCGTGATTCTATGCATTTCCATATTTGAAACGTTTGATGTTGAAACACAAGTGTGAGAATTTGCAGAGTGGGCAAGTAGACCACGAGGTGACGAAATACCTGTCTTTACAACACTGCTCTTCAAGTGATGTTAATGTGGCGTACTACCGAAAAGTGTCTCTCACACATTTGAGAAATTTGTTAAACAATCAGTGGCATGTGGAACTTCATCTTTGTCAAACCATGCAACAATTGTAACGATCACTACCACATTAAGTGAATGAAAATTCATTTTCTTTTAAAAAGGGGACACATAGTTGGATTACGAAGTATGTTTCTTTCATTACATACTTCTTTTCCTGTGTGTAAGCTAGCAATGAAATATACATATAATTTTTCCCTTGGCACAGCTGTACTATGTTATTGTAGAGGTGCGGGCACAAGCCGAGCTCAGTGCCGTAAAATGTGCGCTTGCTGTTCCCGGAAGGATCAGCACTAACGTCATGCTAGCATCTTCGCAGATATACTTACGCCACTGGACCAATATCCGGCGTTGCAAGACATTTCGACGCGCTGTTGGTCCGCTACTTGACCTCAACCGCAAGAAGACGTGCCATGTATAAAAACTGACTGTCCTGCTAGATCATGCATGCCAATGCTGGTTTCGAATTGGCTTCTGCTGCGTGTTGGCTTCCAGTGCGAGGCCGCCTACTTCTGTGCTCCATCTCGCCTGGCCAGTAGTGGTCCAGTCGCGGCCTGAATTTGCTGGGAGTCGACCTAACGTCCCCTCAGTTCCGAACCAGCTGCGTTTGTCATGTCTGCCGCTGACGGTGGCGCTGGTGGTGAATCAGTGGCGTTCTAAGAAAATGTACAAGTAAGTGTCGCCATTAAGTTTTTTCTATACTGGCTCGTACAATGAATTCCCTCATTTCCTTTTTCTTTCTTCAGGAAGAAAATATGCTTTTCATGGCAACATATAAGCGAAATGGCAGTAAGCTAGAAAGAGTCGGAACAATTCATTACGTGATGGATCAGTTAGCTCAAGAGCGAAACGCTAATGAGTATTTTTGTAGGGAAATAGACAACATAATGGACAGTCAGTGTTTAATGTATTCTCAAATGGCATAGATATAAGCACCGCCTCATTAGTGACTTCAAAAAAATTTTTCAAATGGCTCCGAGCACTATGGGACTCAACTTCTGAGGTCATTAGTCCCCTAGGACTTAGAACTAGTTAAACCTAACTAACCTAAGAACATCACACACATCCATGCCCGAGGCAGGGTTCGAACCTGCGACCGTAGCGGTCTCGCGGTTCCAGACTGCAGCGCCTAGAACCGCACGGCCACTTCGGCCGGCCACATTAGTGACTTCATTCTTTGTACATATTGAAAAGGTGTTTTGTTTTTTCATAGCATAAGTACTGCCGCAAACAGTACGAATTAAATTGGCAGGTGATGTCACATTATGCGTTACGTGTTGCGAAAATTTGCAAAATGTTTAGTCCTTCCAGGATTTACATGAGGAACAAATGAAACGTTATGAAAGGAAGAACACATCTTGATGATGTCGAGAAGAAAGGAGTAATTCATAGACAGGGAGTGTGCCGCTTAAAGAAAAGACCGTCACATATGGAAAATAAATATTAATACCTATGAATGGACAGTTGATGACAACACCAGTGAAGCTATTTTACAGGATACACCATAAAGTGATCTTGATATGTTTCTTGTGAGGGTTGTCAATTGAGATATTGTGCAAAGAATACACATACAACAAAGAAAGCTGTAAGAGCTAGAGTAGCATTACCAGAGATCAATGCAGTGTTGAAAATGTAAATGTGCGTTTGGCGTCATTGGCCGGGAGGCCCCCCACGGTGCAGGTCTTATTACATTCGACGCCACATTGGGCGACATGGGCGCCGGATGGGGATGATGAAGACAACACAACACCCAGGCCCTGAGCGGCAAAAATTCCCGACCCAGCCGGGAATCGAACCGGGGCCCATAGGACGGCAATCCATCACGCTGAACACTCAGCCATCGGGGCGGACAATGCGCTGTTCAAGCCCAGAGAGAGGAAAATGTTGTATAATACTGAGACGGTATTCAATCACGTGCTCAGATGGGCTACATTCAACGTTATTTTAGGAAGTAGCAATGTGACTGCTGGCCCTAAGATAATCGAACACAAGAGTGGAGGTCCCAGGGTAGAATTCGAATCCAAACGTTAAATGAAAGGGAAATGTTACAGCCACTGTGCAGCGAACCAAATGGATGTGACCATCAGGGACATTCATGTGGACTCTGTGGGAGACATACCTTTAACACTTTGTATGTCCGTCCTTCTATTATACGGTTATAAGGACCTGATCAATGTGAAATGAAAATTAAAACACGTGCAGCCGTCTCTTTTGGATTTAATTCATTGGTGCAACTAGTTTTGGTGTTCAGTTACACCATCTTCAGGCTCTTATCCGAAGTAAATTGGGAGGCATCCAACCTCGTGTGCAGTCATAACAGTAGCCAATATTAACTAACAGATCTCCAATAATTCTGGCTTACACGACATTATCGCTTCGTTCATCAACCGACAACTGTCAGGACCGAATTCCACTCACATTGTACAAGGACGAAAGTTAGATAGTTCCCAACAGCGTGTACAATTTCTGTTCACAAGAGGAGGAGCTATCACGAGGTGAACTGTAGCTAAATCGGAAGGTTTGGAAAAGGATGAATTGGACAGAGAAGCCTGAGAAGTCTGGCGACGTAGCTGCACTGCTGAAACAGATGTTACATTTGGAATAACCTGACAGGTTTAAGGCGGAAAGATTCTTAGAAAATTGGTCTCGCAGACTATTGCCAGCTATTCCACTAATGCCGCATAGGTTTTCCACTGAGAATGAACCACTAATGTAAGGAAGAAATTATCGAATTTAACATTGTCTACAACCAATGATGAAGGTATTTACTGACAAAAAGTTCTCTGTTGGAATTATATAAGAGAGTGCTAGTTCAGTGTCAGCACCAATAGTAACTGTACCGAGAAATACCCCATACGGGATAAGGCTTATAAATTACGTTGTAGTTGCAAGCATTTAAATCAAACATAAAATTATAAAAGTACATAAATGATTTCACTGCTGCGAATGTGGACGGTCATCAGCTCCATAATGGAATGACGACAATGAAAATCTGTTCCAGACCGCAGCTCCAGAACTCCAACTCAAATTTTTCGCTTATAGCGTGTGGTCACCTTACCATTAGACATCCAAGCATGACTCACAGTCATACCCAAACTTCCATGTGTCGTGAACCAAGCGTCTCGAATCTGTAACCATACAGCCATTATGTACGTTACCATACATTTCATGTATTTCATAATGGCTGTAGTCGCACCAGTGCCTGTTCTTTTAGACATGGCTCTGAGCACTATGGGACTTATCATCTATGGTCATCAGTCCCCTAGAACTTAGAACTACTTAAACCTAACTAACCTAAGGACATCACACAACACCCAGTCATCACGAGGCAGAGAAAATCCCTGACCCCGCCGGGAATCGAACCCGGGAACCCGGGCGCGGGATTTTAGACATGTATCCAGGTCTGAAGGAACTTTGCATCCTTCTTCTGAGCAACACAGGGCCTGAGATATGGTAGTTACAGATGTGTACCCAGTGCCCAATATTGTGGAAGCAATAGATAACCTGAGGCAAAGCAGTTACTTTATGATCATAAATTCGGGGATTGGGTACTGTCTTATAAAAGGCAGTCTCAGGGTGTTGACCCAAGATGGCGTTTAGAGTCCCATCCAGTGGCCTTTAGTACCAGTGGCTGCTTTTCGTTTTGGGTAATGTGTTGTTGACACTCCGGCGCCTACTGGACAGTATACTAAGCGGTTTGAAACCAAAACAGTGATTGATACAGTTGGAACATATTTTGAGGAAATCCACGAACATTTGATGAAATTTAATGTTGACTTGAGTCAGTTACAAGCGGCACAACTACTAATTAGTTTCGTACAGTGTCATTTTGTACTAACATAAGTTCTCTAATTCGACTATTTTATTGGCCACAATGGAGCGTGAACCGATCCTAAGCTTGTGCAGCCTATGTGGGGTTCTTTTAAATCAGTGAAACAGTTAATGTCTTATCTGACGATATATAAATGTTATACAAATTTCAGCCAAAATATCCAAAAATAGCAAGAACCCTGGTATATTTTCTGAAGGCTGGGATGGACTTACAGTGGACTCTGAAGTGTAAATAAAAGGATTTGTTGACCACTGGTCCAATCTTCGTATTCTCAAATTATGAGAAAGAATTTACATTATCATGTAATTTGAGGAACCATGCCTTGGAGTTTGTTCCGAGTCAGGAAATTGATGGAACAGATTACTAAATAGCTTATGCTAGTATACAGCTAAGTAAAGCAGAGAAACACTGCCCAGTTAATGAAAAAGGGATGCTTAACCTGATCTGCAGAATCGCTGTTTTACTGCTACTTGCATGATGGAAGTTTTAAAAATTTTGCAAATCATGCAGTACTGGTCTGAATCTGTCAAGCATTGTGATACAAGGGACTTTAACGATAAGTTAGATTTTGAGGCCATATCTTATCGGATAGAATCACAGTAAGGTGGGCTAATTCACAAATATGCACCACTCAGCATATTGGTACATACAGAGGTGAATGGCAAAAGCCTCAGTTAACTGACCAAGAATGTCAACCATTCAGTTGTGTGCTGACGATGAAGTATGATACAAACAAACAACATGTGGATGGTGCATAATCATGATGGAAAGATTACACAATGTAGGTAAACTCATGACTATCTTAGCAGAGCATGGAGCCTGATGAACATTTCAGAGACTTATTGGTGGAAAACATGGAAACAAGATGAGGTACAGTATCTCAAAAATGCATACTGTTAGATTTTCCATGGATTGTCAACATGGAGAGT